>NC_063332.1:135089873-135105221 GCF_021869965.1 Rhincodon typus | reverse complement strand
CCTCCAGCCCCACCTCACCCGGCACTTTTCCCTGCAACTGCAGGAAGTGCTACACCTGCCCCTACACCTCCCCCCTCACCCCCATCCCAGGCCCCAAGAAGACTTTCCACATCAAGCAGATGTTCACCTGCACATCTGCTAATGTGGTATACTGCATCCGCTGTTCCCGTTGTGGCTTCCTCTACATCAGGGAAACCAAGCGGAGGCTTGGGGACCGCTTTGCAGAACACCTACGCTCGGTTCGCACTAAACAACTGCACCTCCCAGTCGCAAACCATTTCAACTCCCCCTCCCATTCTGCAGACGACATGTCCATCCTGGGCCTCCTGCAGTGCCACAACGATGCTACCCGAAGGTTGCAGGAACAGCAACTCATATTCCGCTTGGGAACCCTGCAGCCCAATGGTATCAATGTGGACTTCACAGCTTCAAAATCTCCCCTCCCCCTACTGCATCCCAAAACCAGCCCAGCTCGTCCCCGCCTCCCTAACCTGTCCTTCCTCCCACCTATCCCCTCCTCCCACCTCAAGCCGCACCCCCATCTCCTACCTACTAACCTCATCCCGCCCCCTTGACCTGTCCGTCCTCCCTGGACTGACATATCTCCTCCCTACCTCCCCACCTACACTCAGGTTTACTGGCTCCATCCCTGCCTCTTTGACCGGTCTGTCTTCTCTCCACCTATCTTCTCCTCTATCCATCTTCTATCCGCCTCCCCCTCTCTCCCTATTTATTTCTGAACGCCCTTCCCCTCCCCCATTTCTGAAGAAGGGTCTAGGCCCAAAATGTCAGCCTTCCTGCTCCTCTGATGCTGCTTGGCCTGCTCTGTTCATCCACCTCTACAAGGCAGCACCTATCTTTTTTATTTTTGGAGTGGGTGGTTAAGAGTTATGGAGTGGAGAATGGAGGAGGCGTTGTAGAGGGCTGTCTGGATGACAGAGGGAGGAAAAGAGTGCTGTTTGAAAAAGGCAGACATCTGGGATGCTTGGGAGTAGAATGTCTCCTCGTCAGAGCTGATGTGATGGAAACGGAGGAATTGGGAAAATGGGATGGGAGTTTTACAGGATACAAGGTGGGAGGAGGTGTAGTCTAGGTAGCTATGGGAGTCTGTAGGTTTATCGTAAATGTCAGTCCGTAAACTGTCACCAGAAATGGAAACAGAGAATTTAAGAAAGGGGAGGGGGGTGTCTGAGATAGACCAACTGAATTTGAGGGCAGTCATCGATGTAATGGCGGAAGAGTTGGGGAACAGTACTGGCGACAGACTGTTTGACATAACCAACATACAGGCAGACATTGTTGGGCCCATGCAAGTGCCCATGGCAACACCCTGGACTGCATCGGTGCTATATCCTGCACCCAGGCTGAACTGCAGCAGTTCATCGACTTCACTAACAACTTCCACCTTCCCCTCAAATTCAGTTGGTCTATTTCAGACACCTCCCTCCCCTTTCTTGATCTCTCCATTTCCATTTCTGGTGACAGTTTACAGACCGATATTTACTATAAACCCACAGACTCCCATAGCTACCTAGACTACACCTTCTCCCACCCTGTATACTGCAAAAACTTCATCCCGTTTTCTCAATTCCTCCATTTCCGTCGCATCTGCTCTGACGAGGAGACAATCCATTCCCAAGCATTCTAGATTTCTGCCTTTTTCTTTTCCTCCCTCTGTCATCCAGACAGCCCTGCACCATACCTTCTCCTTTCCCTGCTCCACAGCTCTTAACCATGCCCCCCAAACATAATAAAGATAGGGTCCCCCTTATCCTCACTTTCCACCCCACCAGCCTCCGCATCCAACATATTATCTTCAACTTCTGTCAACTCCAATTAGACATCACCACCCAAAATATCTTCCACTCCCCACTCCTCTCTGCCTTCCGCAAGAACCATTCCCTTCGCCACTCCTTATTCGCGTCACATTCTCCACCAATCACTCCAAACCTGCCCAGTACTTTCCCTTGTAACCGTAAAAGATGCCACACCTGCCCACATACCACCTCCTGCACCTCCATCCAGGGCCCTAAAGAGCCCTTCCATATGAGACAGAACTTCACCTGCATCTCCTCCAACCTAGTCAATTGCATCTGGTGCTCCCGGTATGGTCTTCACTACGTTGGTGAAACCAAATGTAGACCAGGTGGCCGTTTTGCTGAGCATCTTCGCCTGGCCCATAACGGCTAGTCTAACCTCCTGGTCACTGCCCATTTCAACACTCCCCGTTCCGCAACACTCCCACCCCCACTCCCCCTCCGACATGTCCATCCTCTGCTTGTTCCAGTGTCGCAGCGACTCAGAACCCAATACTGAAGAACAATGCCTTATCTTCTGCCTGGGCATCCTACAGCCTGGAGGAGTCAACATTGATTTCTCCAATTTCAAATAATCTTCCCACCCATCCTCTGGCGCTCTTTCCAACCCCACCTCCTCCCTTACATTCCACCTTCTGACCCTCCCCTCCAGCCACCAACTGGATTCATCCCTCTCATCAACCAACCAGGTCATACCTACTACTAGTGTCCATCTATCACCACCATTCTGCTGCCCCAAACCCCCCTCTCTCTTTATCTGCAGCTTCTCCTACCCCCACATTCAGTCCTGAAGAAGGGTAATACCCAAAACATTGACATCTCCTTTCCTCTAGATGCTGCCTGGCTTGTTGTGTTCTTCCAGCCTCCTGCGTGTCTAATTTGGATTCCAGCATCTGCAGTTTTTTTGTCTCTAACCAAGTATTAGTGTACTATTCTGGTGCATTGGTCTGCTATGCTAGAGTAATGTGCTAGTATGATGTACCAGCCTGGTGTGTTTTTCTGGTGTTCTAGTACTGTTTTACAGTGTGCTGTGCTCATTTGATATACTAATCTGGTGTCCTGGTCTGCGGTGCTAGTCTGGTATTCTTGTCAGATGTTCTAGTACAGGTCTCCTCATCTGCTGTTCCAATATGGTATGTTAGGGTTGACATATTGGTACTAGTGTACTACTCTGTTGTGCTAGCGCCAATATACTAGCCTGGTCTGGTCTATTAGTCTGCTGATCTACTCTAGTATGTCAGTGCTGGTGTACTGGTACTGGTATACTTTTCTGCTTTTCTGGTTTAGTGTCATGGCCTGGTGTACCAGTGTGGAGTTCTAGTGCTGGTGTACAAGTCTAGTACTATAGTGCCAGTGTACTGATCTGCTTTGCTAGCCAGGTGTGCCTGACAGGTATTCTAGCATTTGTGTACTTGTCTGCTTTGCTAGCCTGGTGTACGAGTCTGGTGTTCCAGTACTGGTGTATTAGTCTAGTGTGCTCGTATGGGTGTAACTGGTCTGCTGTACTACACTGGTGAGCTAGTCTGATGTGCTAGACTGGTGAGCTAGTCTGTTATACTCGTCTGCTGTGCTAATCTAGTGGTTCTAGTGTTGGTGTACTCGTCTGATGTGCTCATCTGATGTTACTGCCCTGATGTACTAGTCTGGTGTTCCGATCTGGTGTGCTAGACTGACGATCTCGTCCTCGTGTACCAGTGTGTTGTACTAGTCGGGCGTTTTAGTGCTGGCGTGTTTGTCTCATGTTCTAATGCTGGTGAACGAGGCTGGTATGCCAGTTTTGTGTTGTAGTGTTGATGCACTACTCTGCTGCACTAGTCTAATGCAGATGTACCAATGTGCTGTACTAGTCTGGTGTACAAGTGCAACTATTGCTGTATAGTCCGATATGGTAGTCAGGTGTTCCAACTGGATTTACTAGTCTGGTGTGCTAGGCTGGCATTCTTGTATTGAATTGAATTGAATTAGCTTTATTGCCACATGTACTCAAGCGAGTACAGTGAAAAGTTTATAAGTCACTACTAAGAGCACAATCCTAGATACAGAATACCTAAGTACAATCTTTAGTTATAGGATAGAGAAATGGCGTGCTAGTCTGCTGTGCTGGGAAGGTTTCTACTATTGGTGTGCTAGTCAGGTTCCTAGTATTTGTGTGCTTAGTTGCTCACCTAATGTACTAGCCTTACATACTAGTCCACTGCGCTAGTACTGATGTATTAGTCAACTGTTCTAGACTGCTGTGCTTGTCTACTATGCTCGTCTGGTGTGCTCATCCGGTGTACTAGTCTGCTTTACTAGTCGATTGTGCTAGTACTGGTGTACTAGTGTCATATACTGGTCTGCTATGCTAGTCTGGTGTGCTTATACTGCTGTGCTAATACTGAGTACTAGTCCAGTGTGTTAGTGCTGGTATTCTAGTATTGGTGTACTTGTCTGGTGTGTGCTGGTCTGTTGCATTAGTCTGTATTATATTGGTACTTCCGTTGGATCCAGGAATTATGTATCAGGTACACAAATGGTAAATCTGAACAGGAACATTTTATTAACAATGCTTACACCTCCATAACCAGTTTGAGACTGGATGCCAAGCTCCACTTCTCCAGATCATCTGAAAAGCTCTCTTAAAGGGGCAGCACCCCCAACTACATGTATAACACACCTCCCTGTTTATTTTAAAACTCCTATTAATAAACCTATATCTATATATAAAGGTTTATTAATAGGAGTTTTATATATATATATATAAAAACAATCATCAAGATTATACAGGCATTGTAGCTAACATATGTATGTAGCAGGAATATTTACGAAAGCATGACAATCATGGAAGAATGACTACTCCGTCCCCCTTATACAAAACATTCCATCCATACATGACATTGACAGTCTCTCAGGGGACAGTGGTTCCTAGATGACCATCTCCTCATCTCAGGAATCTTTTCCTATGCAGTCTGCTGCACTTCCGGCAGCTCCTGTTTTTCTGCAGATACATCCTTCTCTGATTGGCTGTTGTTGCCCTGTGATGCAGCTGCTGTGTCCTCCATGGATATGGTCAACCCTGGCTTGGAAACACATGACTCAGTCAATATCATTGGTCCCATCTGATTCGGCTCCGTATTCTGAGGGACTTCCCACCGTTGGTGAGTTACAGTGACTACTTCGTCTGTGTGACTCCTTCAGACCAGTTCATCCCTAGTCTTCACCATATATGATACTAGTCCTGTTTGAGCCAGCACCTCCACTGGGATCCATTTGTGCTCAGACATATAATTCTGGGCCAACACTGTCTCTCCTCTTTGGACTTTGACGTTCTCACCCTTCTGGCCATCTATCTTTCTTGATTTCACCCTATCGTCTCTCTGGTCTCTCTGGTCTCTTCCGGCCACACTAAGTCAAACATGGTTCTCAGCCGGTGGTTGTACATTAAAGATACTGATGTGCATTGGATCGGCCCATGTGACATGTTCCTGAACGTGCTGAGGAACATGTTGAGTCACCATCCTAAAAGGCCTGCTTCAAGGTTTGTACATCTCTCCACCTGGCCATTTATCACAGGGTGATATGGAGCCAATCTCACATCTTACTCCATGATTTTCCAGGTACTCCTCAAACTCTTGCACCACAAACTGTGGACTGTTGTCACTCACAACTTGTTTGGCCTTCCTAAACCTGGCAATTATTTCATCTAGTCAGTCTATCTTTGTTTCGGTTGATACCAACTTCTTGACCACCACCTCGGGCCACTTGGAGTCAGCATCCACGACCACTAATAACGTCCATTCCCCGACTGGTCCCTCAAAATCAACGTGAATCTGCTGCCACGGTGATTGAGGCCATTCCCATGGGAGAAGAGGTGACAACAGCGGTGTCTTTTTACTAATGTGCAGGATTCATATGATCCTGCTTTCTACTCAATCTAGGAGTCCACCTTTGGCCACGGAAAGTAGCTCCTGGCTATCTCTTTCATTCACCCAAGGCTAGGATGTCCTTGGTGTACTTGTTCCAGCACCTTTTCTCTTAACAGGTGAGGGATAACAACTCTCATCCTCATATTAAACCCTCCTGTGAAGCTGACAATTCCCACTTCCTGGACAGGTAAGGGTGTAATTCTAGGTGGTTTCTATGACAAGACCTTCCTGTTGGGACTAAGTCCACAATTCGGCTCAAAATCAGGTCATTTCTGAGTAGTGTTCCTCACCTGACTCGCTGACACCAGTACTTTGTCTTCCTGGGAAAAAGTAAATAATTTTCAAGTTCCAATCAGGAACATGCTTATTTCTCGGTCGTGGCAGCCTTCACAGGGCATCTGCATTACAGTGCTTCTCCACTGTCGGTATTTTATCTCATATGAGGAGGCTGACAGAACCAGGGCCCATCTCTGCAGGCATACTGCTGTCATTGACAGATTTCCTGTATTTGAGCCAAAAATGGAGGTTAGCGGCCTGCCAGCAGCACAAAGTGCCTGTCATAAAGGAAATGGGTAAACCAAACACAATGCTAAATCCTTCCTTCTCCACTTGGGCATCCGTTTCCATTCACTCCATCTTCATTAATGACCTCGATGCGAAATGCAATGGGTCTTTCCTCTCTGTTTGACAAGACATGTGATGGTACAGCACAAACCCCAAAAGGCAAGATGTCACACATTCACTGCAGTGGCAACTTCAGGTTGAAATGAGTCAACACTTCCAATCTTTTTAAGCATTGCTTCGCCTGTCAGTAAACCTTTTCATATTCCTGGATCTGTTTTCATGGCCGCGCTTTTCCCAGCAGGGCTTTTAGTATAGTTGCCAGATCAGATACAAGTTGCCACAGTACCATACAAGTCCCAAGAATGATCTCAGTTGAGACACTTCCTCTGGTCTAGGGGCCTTCATGACAGCCTTTGTGTTTCTGGGCACCTTAAGTAGTCCATCACCATCAATTACATGAGGATTTAAAATCTTGCATTTCTCCCTTTCCATTAGTAAGCCTGCTCCTGCAACCTTTCTTAGGGTTCTTCTAAATTTTCCAAATGCTCCTCTTCAGAGCATCCAGTAACCAAAATATCATTCAGATAACACTGGATACCTGGCAATCCACTCAAAATTTGATCCATGGCTCTCTGGAAAAGAGGTGGCGCTGATGTGATGCCAAAAGGAAATCACTTGTAGTGGATCAGTCCCCTGTGTGTCACTATCATCAGTGGTAGGTGGGACTCCTTCATGATCCCCTGTAGCTAGGTCTGCAACAGATCTATTTTTGAGAATTTCTTTCCCCTACCAGTCCACTGAATACGTCTCCTATGAGTTGAAATGTGTATTTATCCACACTGGGCAAGGTTCATTCTGACCTTAAAGTCACCAGAAATCCTTACTGTGCCATCTGTTTTTAAGACAAGAATGATGGAAGTGGCCCACTCACTGGTGGTTGCTGGTTCCAACGCTCCCAGGTTCACCAGTCATTCCAGTTCTGCTTCCACTTTAGGCTGGATGGTGTATGGTACTGGATGCACCTTTAGACTTCTTGAACAAGCCTCCCACTTCAACCAAAGTTCAATTTCTACTCCTTTTGTTTCCCCCAAAGTTCCTTTGAAGGCTCCTTAGAACTTGTCCTGGATCTCTTGCAAACTCATATTTGAATCTGCCAGTCTATTAACTAGTTCACCTTTAATTTTTATAACTGGGAGTGTCCCAGTAACACAGGATATTACCATTTTACTATGTAAAGTGATGATTCTGCACACTGGTCCCTTAACTGTATTCTCACCAGTACATAGCCCCTCAGTGGCACCATTTTTTCCATGAATGTTCGAAGTATAATGTTGGCAGGCTTCAATGGTGTCCTCAACTTCTCCCTGTAGAGCAATTTAGGAATCAGGGACACCGCTGCTCCCATATCGACTTCCATCTTTGCCGTCTTCCCCTCTAATTTGGGAAGAACCCAGAAACAATAAGCTTAATATTGTAGCAGCAGGATGTTTAACTGAAACTCTGCTACTGTGGGCTTTCTGCTTCTCGTGCGGACTCAGCTGACTCCCGGTCTACTCCCTGGCTGGCAGCATGTACCTTATGCCTTGTCCTCTGAATTGTCTTCTTTAGACACTCTTTCTCTTCCTTGAGATTTACCTGGCAATTTTGGGCAATGTGGCCCACTCACTTACATCTGCAGTACTGGACTTCTCGAGTCCAACATAATAATTCCTTGTGGTCACTCTTGCAACATCCGTGGCATTCTATGGTTGGTACCGCATTCTGCTAAGTTTCTACTACTTGATGCACCTGGGCATTGACAGCCAACTGCTTCCGTTGCATAGCTTCGCTTTGGAGGCCACAAACCAAACAGCCCTACAAGGCATCTTGGGGGAACCCTCCGAATTTGCAATGTTCCACTTAAGGCAAGCACGAATTGGGCAATGGATTGTCCTTTGTGCTGTCCCCGTTTGTAGAAATGGAAATATTCCATGATCGTCAGTGGCTTTGGTGCAAAATAACTTCCTAATACTTCACCTAGCTCTTGGAATGTCTTCTCTGCATATTTTTCTGGTTGTACCAGACTCAGTGGAATTGCAAAGATCTTCTTCCCAATGTTACTTAAGAAACTAGTACAATGATGTCCTCAGCCACCTTGTTTGCCTTTAAGAACAAATTAAAGTGTTCCGTGTATGAAGTCCAATTTTCTGACTCATCATCAAATGATCTTTTTGCTCCAAAGTAGCCTGCCATTTTGTTTTTCTGCCAGTGGGATTTTTTCCCTCCATTCAAGTCTAGTAACCGTTCACAGCCCAAGTACCATTGGTAAATGATCCCACCTCAGCCAATCCCTCACCAGCTGTGTTAGCATACCGTTTCTTCCTGGCATCACCCACAGTCTGAGTCCCCTCGCAACCAGTCCTCACAATGATGCATAGCTTGTGGGTGCTTACTCACTTCTTCAGCCAGCTCTTCTTCACCCTGCACGACCACCGTTCTCGGCCTCTCCTCGAAGAGTACCTTCTTTCTTGGCTTTGACCACAGCCTGAGTTTCCTTGTGACCACTTCTCTTGATGTTATCTCATAACACCATTCCCAAAGTCTGGCCAACATCTACTCCAACCAAAGAAAAAGATGGCAGTTGCGCACAGTTCATGGTTGGGTCCAACTCTCATTGCCAGTTGTTATATTGATGTTTCCTTTAGAACCAGGAATTATTTACCAGGTAGACAAATGGTGAAACTGAACAGAAACACTTTATTAATGATGCTTATACCTTCACAGCCAGTTCTAGACTGGAACCAAACTCTGCTCATCCGGGTGACCTGCCCAGTTTTCTTAAAGGCACAGTGACCCCAATTACATACATGATAGTCTAGTTTTCTAGTGCTAATGTCGTAGTCAGGGAGGCGATGGCCTAGTGGTATTACTGGACTGTTAATCCAGCAACCCAGATAATGTTCTGGGGACCCGGGTTTGAATCCCACCACGGCAGATAATGGAATTTGAATTCAATAAATAACTGGAACTAAGAGTCTAATGATGACCATGAATCCATTGTCAATTGTTGGAAAAACCCATCTGATTCACTAATGTCCTTTAAGGAAGGAAACTGCCATCCTTACCTGGAGATGCTGAAGTCTGAGATAACAAGGTGTGGAGCTGGAGGAACACAGCAGGCCACGCAGCATCAGAGGAGCAGGAAAGCTGATGTTTTGGGTCTGGACCCTTCCAGAGAAATGGGGGAGGGGAAGGCGTCTCTGAAATAAATAGAGAGAGGGTGGGGTGGTGATAGAAGGTGAATAGTGGAGCAGATAGGTGGGAGAGAAGATGGACAGGTCAAGGAGGCGGGGATGAAGCTAGTAAAGGTGAGTGTAGGTAGGAAGTGGGGGTGGGGGTTGGTCAGTGAGGTGGAAGGAGCGGATAAGTGAGAGAGAAGACAGACAGGTCAAGGAGGAGGGGATGAGAGGGGTCTGGACTTGGGATGAGGTCGGGCGTGGGGAGATTTTGAAGCTAGTAAAGTCCACATTGAGACCATTGAGTTGTAGGCTTCCAAGGTGGAATGTGAGGTGCTGTTATATAAGGATGCCATCCTTACCTGGTCTGGCCTACATGTGACTCCAGACCCTCAGCAATGTGGTTGACTTGTATGTGGATGGGTAATTAATGCTGCCTAGCCAGCAATCCTCTCATCCTGTGAATGAATAAAGTCAGGTATTCTGAAGCTGGTATACTGGTCTGGTGTACTAGTTTAATGTGCCCGTTTGCTATTCCAGTCTGCTGTTCGAGTATTGGTAGACTAGACTGGTGTTCTAGTACTGGTGCAGTCGTCTGGCGTGCTAGTTTGATGTACGAGTCTACTGTGCTAGTGCAAGTGTACTGGTCTGCAATGCTGGTCTGGTGTGCTAGCATTGTATGCTAGTACTCCTGTATAGTCTGCTCTGAATGAATGAATGATTTTTACAGTGAAAAATACAGTAAAATACAGTGAAAAGCTTTAAAGTTTTGGCAAAGATCTGTAGCTCGGGTTGTGAATGAGATTGTTGACTTGCTTGCCAAGGTGGCTTGTTTTTATTCAAATGTTTTGTCACCATGCTGGGTGACATCATTCCACTAGGAATCATAGTGGCCCACAAGCCCACAACCACTCTACGACAAACACTTACAAGGATTAAAGACCCCATTTTCACAACATGCAGAACAAACGTGGTTTACAAAATACCATGCAACGACTGCCACAAACATTACATCAGACAGATGGGAAGGAAACTAACCATCAGAATACATGAACAACAACTAGCACCAAAACGGCACGATGAACTCTCCTTAATATCTACATTTAGAGAATGAAGGCCATCAATTTAACTGGGACAAAGTAACCATAGTAGCCCAAGCCAAACATAGTCACACACGGGAATTCCAAGAGGCCTGGTTTTCCACCTATACTTCATTCAACAAACATATAGAATTGGACCCCATATACAAACCCATGCAGATCAAAACCGGAAATGACAGTAATCACCGTAACAGACTGGACAGAATAAATTCTAAGCGAAATAGAATAACATCAGAGGCTCCACTGATGTTGTTACCTCTCGTGCTGACAAAATGTCTGAACATAAACAAGCCAGCTCGGCAAGCAAGTCAACAACCTCATAGTGAAAAGCTTTCCACTGTTGCCATGATTCTGGCACACTTTGAATAGTTTAAGAATAATTTTTTAAAAAAGATATAGCCTAAAGACAGACCATAATCCTTCCACTACTGCTTCACTGCTGCCAACACCGGACCCAATGAATGTCAAAGTTGCCATGAGGCCTGAGGCATCATCTTTCGCCGCTGGACCTACCTTGCCGATGTCACCTCCAATGATGTAGCAGCCAGTACTGGGTCCTGTACTTGCCCTCTGATGCCAGAGTCCTGCTCCAGGCTCACCAGCTGCCTTGCACACTGTCCGCCAGAGTCCCGCTCCGAGCTCGTGAGCTGCCTTGCCGCCATCCACCTGAGTCCTGTTTTGGGCTCACCAACTACTGCCACACTCCGGACCCCAACGAAGCTGCCTTCCTACTGCTTACCATCCTCCTTGTCAATCCCGTCACCACCGAAAAGAACGAGAAATAAAGGAAAAGAAAGAAATGAAGAAAAATGAAAAAGAAAGTAAGTAAAAAATGGAGAGTGGATGAGTCCCCAGCACAGCTGTACTGGTGTGGTGTACTAATCTGGTGTACTGCTCTGCTGTGCTAGTCTGGTTTTCTAGTCAGGTGTTCTAGTCCTGGTATACTTGTTGCTGTGCTAGTCTGGTGTGGTGTACTCATCAGATGTGCCACCCTGGTATGCTAGTACTGATGTGCTGGTCAGCTGTCCTAGCTGGCTCTGCTAGCCTGGTGTTCTACTACTGCTGAAAATGCTGCTGTGCTAGGCTGGTGTACTACCCTGGTTTAGTAGTCTGCTATGCTAGCCTGATGTTCTAGCCTAGCATGCTAGTTTGGTGCACTGACACGATGGACTAGTCTGGTGTTCTGGCCTGCTGTATAGTCTGCTGTGCCAGTTTTATATTCTAATCTGGTATACTGCTCTGCTGTGCTAAGTCTGGTGTACTAGTCAGGTGTTCTTGTACTGGTGTACTAGTCTGCAATACTAGTCTGGTGTGCTTGGTCAGTTGATGTGGTAGTCTGCTATGCTAGTCTGCTGGCTAGTCTGGTGTACTAGTCTTGTGCTCTTCTACTGGTGTACTAGTCTGGTTCTATTGCACTAGTCTAGTGTTCTACTGCTGGTACACTAGTCTTGTGTACTGGTCTTGTGCTCTACTAGTGGTGTACTAGTCTGGAGTGCTAGTCTGATATAGTGGCCTGGAGTACTTGTCTGGTTCTGGTGTTCTAGTCTAGCATTCTATTGCTGTTGTACTAGTCTGTTGCATTTATCTGGTTTACTCCTCTGGTATTCTGGTGCTGGTGTGCAAGTCTGATGTTTTCATACTATTGGACTCTATTGTCCTGCGAAGGTTATAATTAAGAATACCTAATAGCTCTCAGGCAATTGCTGTTAAGGAGGAAAAGAAAGAAATTTGTCTGTCTGGGTTTCTGTCTCTAATTGCTGGAAACAAGTCACCATTCAAAAGTACCAGTCAAAAAGGAAATTGGATGACTCCTCTCAGAAGATCTGCGGAATATTAATTCTCCAAACCAACTGTTGAACTGTTACAATTAACACTACTGGAATCATCCACCTTAAAGATTGATATGTTTCACCATTTACTTTGCACAGACAAACCCATATGTACATCTTTGTTTTGCTCTTTTACTTCCTTCTCAGGTTTAATTTGTGCCTAAGTGAAATAAAATTTATTTTTCCTTGCATTTTAGTAACTCATAAATTCACTCTATTTTTGCTGTAAAATGTTTGGTTAATCTTGTTCCTTTTTTAAAACATAAAGTTATTGGAATTGGCAAAGATGTTCACAAGGGAAGGGATCCTTTGTGTGAAGCAAAACCTTTTGCAACCAACAAAGGGAGGGGTTTAAATAAAGAAGTTCCTTCTGCCTCACGTGGGATCACAATGATTTGGGAAGATAAGTGTCATAAAGTTCTGTACAGGTTAAGAGAGAAAGGTGTCTGACCTCAGTCATCTATGGATCTCATTAATCCATCTTTGCCTCTACATGAGAAGAGGAGTTTCAGTTGTGCAGTGAGAATCTCACTGGAAATCCAGAAATCCAAGCTAGTGCTTGGCATGACTTTAGATTTCAGCATGACACCTGTGGATTTTAAATTCAATTCATAAGATCTGGAAAGCCATCATAGTAATGTTGACTATAAAGTCACAGTCAACTATTGTAAAAGCCCATCTGGTTCACTAATGTCCTTCAGGGGAAGACAATCTGCCATTGTTACCTGGACTGGCCTTCATGTGATTCCAGAATCACAGTAATTAGCTGACTCTTAATTGCCCTCCAGAGTAATTACATTATAGCAGCAAATGCTGACCTTACTGGTGATGTTATTCCCTGAATAAATCAAAACAAAGAAGCTTGTGAATGCCCAATGACAGGTGGTAAGTATCCAACATAGCAGTGATAAGCCCTATGGGGAAGGACATACTTGATGGTGACCAGTTAGAAGAGACCAGATCTGCTGACAGAGGAGATGCTGAGGATATTGATAAACCTATTGAGTGTGATAGGAACCCAGTCTCAGCAACTGGCTTGAGGGACTTTAGTAGGCATAGAGGAAATTTTAGCTGATTGTGACACACTGTTTTGTGATCTCTAGGTTTTTTTTTTAAAACAGTTGCGCATGGTCACATATCTGTTCATGAAATGAAGTAACTATCACTCAATATTCATCCTTATTTTTAATGTCCGTATACATGTCCAATTCCTCCATCAGGTCAATCTTCTTCCCAAACTTCTTTCAATGCCAAGGGTACAGCATTGACCTCTGAGGAAGAGGAGGGCATCTGAGAGGGTGCACTGTCCTAACCTTGCCCTGCATGGCAGATCAGATATTGGCACTTTGGTTGGTTTACACATGAAATGGATAGACAATGAAGCACTGCACAACCATTGGGATAGCTGTCAGATTTGTGATTATTGAGCCTTGAATACTCAGAAGGGTGTGGAAGACCAGGAAAAAATGTTGAGCTTCTGGAACTGTCAACAGGCAGCAAATGCTGGACATGTAATGGGAGATGCATGAAAATCAAGAAGGGCTTCCAAACGATATGCACACTATCTGCACGGCAGAGGAGTACAGTTGAGCCATGCGAACTGCTGTGTCCCTTTCCTAGAAACAGGAGATTCGGAACTCCCGTGGATAACCATACCTAGCAGTTGAGTCAACAGCTTGTGGGAATTCAGTAAGGGCTTCACGACCTTGAAGCAACCTTGCAACGATGCCATGGAGAAACTCAAGTACCACAGTGTGGGTGGAGTTAGAGCTGTTGAGAGTCAATCACATTGTGGGCATGATGTCACATGAAGACCAAGTAAGGGCAGTTCATCTCCTTCCCTAACGGGCAGAAGTGAACTTTATAGCAGTTCGCATAATTTTCATGGTCATCATTGGACTTTTAATTCCAGATTTTAAGGTGAAATTTCACATTCTTCCATGGTGGGATTTAAAACCAGGTCTCCAGAACATCACCAGGGTTTCTGCATTTCTAGTTTGGTGACAATTTACCAATCTTCAAAAGGACTTAACTTATATTAGGTGTCCATTATCAACCACTTAATCTAGGGATTGCAATTTGGATTGTTTTCTCTCGTAGCTTTGTTGAAACACTTTAAGATCCACACAAACTTTTTCTGTATTTTTCACTCTATAGTTCTTTTTATTTGTCATGGGATATAGGGATTGCTGGCTGGCCCAACATTTGTTGCCCTGAATGTGGTGGTTGAGCTGCCTTCTTGAACTGCTGTCGTGCCATCTACAGTGCTGTTAGGAAGGATGCTCCGGAGATTTGACCCAGTGACAGATCCACGTCAGGAACAATGTGTGGCTTGGAGGGGAACTTGCATGTGAGGGTGTTCCCAATAATCGGTTGCCCTTGCCTTCAACATAACAGAGGGGATGCATTTGGAAGGTGCTGTTGAAGATTTTTGTAAGGGTCTTGGGAGTTGCAGAATTGCTTTTCAGAATTTTTCATTTAGTGGACAATTTCCACAGAGGTCAGTGTGTTGGGACTTCCATGCAAACTTGACACATCTTGAAGCATATCCTCTGGTGTCCAGGTCACTGAAAACTGGAAGACCAGGAGCACTGGAAAACAATTCCACTGTTATAGCTAATTCCTGGAGAATATCTGAAAGCTAGGGACTTTAGACATTTCACAATACTTACCTGAATAGTTACTCAGGAAATCTGATGTAGAAAAATCCTAGTCCATTTCCTGTGGGTCGACACCACTGAACCCCAATCACTCACCCTGATTCTCTCCTCTGCTCCTTTATTACCCCACCACCGACCCATCCCCACTATTCCTCAAGCACCCAACTATCATTCTGATTAGACATGACGAATCCTTGATCTGACCTAACCTGACTAGTTCCCAGCCTAAGTACCAGACCTGGTGTGACCCGTCTACCT
>NC_063332.1:135085263-135089773 GCF_021869965.1 Rhincodon typus | reverse complement strand
CCCCCCCGGAATCTACCACTTCACCCACCTGCTATCCTACCCATCTACTACCTTACCTGTTTTCCCACTCTGCCCACCAGGCTGTTCACCTATGTGCCACTTCCCCATCTACCATATAGCCCATCTGTGCATCTGCCAATCTGCTACCTCACCTGCCTACTCACCCTGCCCACCTGCTGCACTACCCATCTACCAAGTCACTCATCTACCACTCTACCTACTTACCCACTTAACTCTTCCACTTACTCTTACCTCTTCCACATACTCCCACCTCCCCACACCCACCCCTACTACTACCACACCCTACCCATTCATTCATTCATTTATCCACTCACCCTTTTACTAACATTCAGATTGGACCTTTAAAAGTAGTGCTGTAAAAGGGGTGTATGTTCTGTCTACCCCCAATGCTATAGTGATGCAATGGAGCTCTCACGAGGACACTGCACTTTGTATTGCTGGAGAAGCCAGGGAAAGAAATGTGAATCAGTATTGGGCCAGGGAAATGTTCAAATGAACAAAAACAGAAGTTGCTGGAAAAGCTCAGCAGGTCTGCAGCACCTGTGAAAAAAAATCAGAGTCAATGTTTTGGATCTGGTGACGTTCTTCAGAAGTTCTGAGGAAGGGTGACCCAACCCAAAACGTTAACTCTGATAGTTTTCTCCACAGATGCTGTCAGACCTGTTGAGCTTTTCCAGCAACTTTTGGTTTTGTTCCTGATTTAGAGCATCCACAGTTCTTTAGATTTTTAAAGGTTCAAGTGAAGTAGAAATCCAATGATAATTGCTGGTCCATAGAAGATCAAATCCAACACTTCATAGCTTCAGTGCTTCAACTTTGATTATAGATATTTTCCATTTTAAAATATACAATACGTAAATTGTACTAAAAATGTTTTGTGTGTTAAGGGTGAATGACATTAAAAAATGGGGACGGATCACTGTTCAAGGAAACCATAGCAATTAAATACTGACTAAAGTACCTTCTGTTATGTTCCAGCATTCTTCAGCATCAGCTTCAGTAGTTCCATTACAAAAGATCACACTCTAAAGCATCAATGAAACTGTTTTTCCATTACCCACCACAACCCTGTAGATTTTTAAGTAAGATTACCAATTTAATGCCAAAGTAGGTGCAGCTGTGTGCAATGGACCTGGGCCAACAAGGAACTGTTTGAAACTACAAAACTCATTTCATAGCCTTTCATAATTTACAGTCAAACCCAAGAACCTTTTACTCACTGATTCTGTGCTAGACTTGAGCCCAGGCTCCAGAGATGAAGCAAATGTACTTTTAGTCCAACACTATACTCTCAAATATTGCAGTGATAAATCTACTCAACTGATATGGAAATATTCACAATAAAGTTAAAATAAATATGGTGTTGAAAATAATTAAGAATTTTATAACGTAAATACTTTGGGATTAAATTTCCATAGGGGTTCCTCTGATTGTTCACCACAATTTCAGTGTGAGCCCTGCAGAATCTTAGAGAAATAGAATATGCATTTATACACATTTTCTAGGATTTCTTTGCACCTTTAGAACATAGAACAGTATAGCACAGTACAGGCCCTTCAGCCCATGATGTTGTGCCGAACTTTTACCCTAAACCTAAGGTCTATCTAACCTCCACCTCCACCTTATACTGTCATCCATATGCCTATCTAATGGCTGCAAAATGCCCCTAATGAGGCCAACTCCACTACCCTCTCCGGCAATGCATTCCACGCCCCTACCACTCTCTGAGTAAAGAACCTACCTCTGAAGTCTCCCCTATATCTACCTCCACTGACTTTAAAACTATGCCCCCTCGTAACAGCTACCTCCACCCTAGGAAGAAGTCTCTGGCTGTCCACTCTAACTATACCTCTGATCATTTTGTACACCTCTATCAAGTTACATCACATCCTGTGTAGTTCTAAAGAGAAAAGCCCTAGCTCTCTCAATCTTTCCTCGTAAGACCTTCCCTCCATTCCAGGAACATCCTGGTACATCTCCTTTGCACCTTTTCCAACGCTTCCACATCTTTCCCGTAATGAGGCAACCAGGACTGAACACAATACTCCAGATGTGGCCGAACCAGGCTTTTGTATAGCTGGAGCATAGCTTCACGGCTCTTGAACTCAATCCCTCGATTAATGAAAGCTAACACACTATACGCCTTCTTAAAAACTCTATCCACCTTGGTGGCAGCTTTCAGGGAACAGTGGACATGAACCCCAAGATCCCTCTGCTCCTCCACACTGCCAAGAATCTTTCCGTTAACCCTGTATTCTGCTTTCAAATTTGTCCTTCCAAAATGAATCACCTCACACTTTTCAGGGTTAAACTCCATCTGCCACTTCTTATCCCAGGTCTGTATCCTATCAATGTCCCTTTGTAACCTAGAATAGGCCTCTGCACTATCCACAACTCGACCCACCTTCGTATCGTCCGCGAACTTACTAATCCACCCTTCCACTCCTACATCCAAATAATTTACAAAAATCAAAAATAGAAGAGGACCCAGAACAGATCCTTGTGATACACCACTTGTAACTGAGCACCATGTTGAATATTTTCCATCCACTACCACCCTTTGTCTTCTAAGGGTCAGCCAATTCTGAATCCAATCTGCCACATTTCCCCCTATCCCATGCCTCCTTACTTTCTGCATGAGCCTACCTTTGGATGAAGCTACTTTGGGAGATCTGGAGAAAGATCATTCCTTTAATTCTTCTGGCAATACGGCCTTGCTGAGACCTTATCTGGATGTTGTGTAGTTTTGGTTTCCTTAGCAAAGGAAGGATATACTTGCCTAAAAGCGTTCACCAGACTGATTCCCAGAATGAAGGGATTATCACAATAGGAGCCACTGAGGAGGCTGTTTCTCTATTCTCCAGAATTTAGAAGAAGGTGAGATGATCTTATTGAAACAAAACACACTTAAGGAACTTTAGACAGGCTAAATACCAAAAGCCTGTTTCCTCTAGGCATAATTAGGGACTATAATCTAAGACTAAGGGGTGACTTATTGAGAATGAAATGAAGAGAAATTTCTCTGTAAACCTTTGGAGTTTTCTCGCCCAGAGAACTGCAGATGTTCAATCATTTAATATATTCAACACTGATGTTAATCAATTCGTGGATACTGAAGAAATCAAGGGATGTGGGGATTGTGCAAAGAAGGTATGGCTGAGATAGAATATTAACCGTGGTCTTATTGACTGGCAGAGCTGGGTCAAGGGGCCGAATGGTCTACTTTTCCTATTTCAGATGTTATGTTCAATTCATTTACCTAATCTGTATTAGTTTACTTTTGCTGTACTACTTTGTTTCTTAAGAAAACTTAAAATGTTTTACTTTACTTGTCTTTTATTCATTTTTCTTTGGTATCCTTTGGAGTTGGGAACAATTCTGTAAATATTAAGCCTTCATTGATTCAAAAATGGCTGCAGCTGAAGTTTTTCAGCCATTAAATGTCCAAACCATCAATACTGGCTCAGTTACGAAATGAAAATTCTGATGTATTGAGACATCAAGGTCTACCAAATAAAACAGTAAATGTATCACATGATAAATTCACAGGAGATTAACATGATTGAACTAAACTATTCTGTGGCACATAAATGGTTAAGATTTGGGGTAGTAGGAACTGCAGATGCTGGAGAATCTGAGATAACAAGGTGTAGACCTGGATGAACACAGCAGGCCAAGCAGCATCATAGGAGCAGGAAGGCTGACGTTTCGGGCCTGCCTCTTTGTAGGTTACGTGGAACAATCCCTCTTCCGTACCTACACCGGCCCTAAACCCCACCCCTTCCTCCGTTACATTGATGACTGTATCGGCGCCGCCTCGTGCTCCCACGAGGAGCTCGAACAGTTCATCCACTTCACTAACACCTTCCACCCCAACCTTAAGTTTACCTGGACCATCTCTAACACCTCTCTCCCCTTCCTGGACCTCTCTGTCTCCATATCGGGCAACCACCTAGATATTCATTTCAAGCCCACCGACTCCCACAGCTACCTAGAATACTCCTCCTCCCACCCACCTTCCTGCAAAAATGCTATCCCCTATTCCCAATTCCTTCGCCTCCGCCGCATCTGCTCCCAGGATGAGGCATTCCACTCCCGTACATCTCAGTTGTCCTCGTTTTTCAAGGACCGTAACTTCCCCTCCTCGGTGGTCGAGAACGCCCTCAACCGTGTCTCCCACATCTCCCGCACCTCATCCCTCACACCCCGTCCACGCAATAAAAACCAAAAAAGAATCCCCCTCGTCCTCACGTACCACCCCACCAACCTCCGGATCCAACGCATCATCCTCCGACACTTCCGCCATCTGCAATCCGACCCCACCACCAAAGACATCTTTCCCTCCCCACCTTTATCTGCTTTCCGGAGGGACAACTCTCTCCGTGACTCCCTTGTCCGCTCCACACTCCCCTCCAGCTCCACCACACCCGGCACTTTTCCCTGCAACCGCAGGAAGTGCTACACCTGCCCCCATACCTCCTCCCTCACC
>NC_063332.1:135036286-135084863 GCF_021869965.1 Rhincodon typus | reverse complement strand
TGTTGTCTCGGATTCTCCAGCATCTGCAGTTCCTACTATCTCTGAGGCAAACTTCCAAGTTGTCACAAATGTTAAGCTTCATTGTGAAACCATTCTGCATCAACTGTTGAGACTGCAAGAATGAAGGAACAGGGACTAAATTATCGATAAACTCTGAATATATATGTTAAAGAAAACATCTGCATTGAAGTGATTTCTAAATAGAATTTATGTCTCAGGATTTTAAATCCAAAAGCTAGCTTGGTTTAATTCTTGCAGTTCACAATGTCACTGAAGCTGCTTGATGAAACTCCTACCCTACAATTACTAAAGATGTTTTGAAAATATCTATGCATAATGCATAAAATAGATTTAGTGATATCAACTTGAGTTCAAAACCTGAATAAAGAGAAAGTACAAGTAAATATATGTAGGAGAAAATATACAAGTTAAAAAAAAGATTCCATCTATAAAAGAGGTAACTATGTTTAGCAGTTTAAATACTCTAGTAGTAACTTTGTGTGTTTCATAGAGAATAATCGCCGCAAAATATGAAACGTTTTTCAAAAGTTCTCCTTTCGTGCCCATCCTTCTTAAGGCCTGTCTATGAAGCAGAAACATCCAAAAAAGATAACTTAGCCACTCAGACTTTCCTTGCACAGAACTCTCTCTCGCTGTCTTGCATGACACTCCGAAAGGTTTATGTATCTTGCCCAGTCTTCACTTTGTTTGAGATAGACATTGAATGGAGACAACAGTAGCTGTACTACTTCAGAAACCTGTCATCCTGATATTGTAAATTGTGGCTTGAGGCATTAATAATGAGATATTACATCAGAGCTCTTATGTTTTGAACAATTTTGTAGGTTTTCAAAACATAAATGTATTTCAAAGACTGGACTTTCCTTACTATCTTTCCCAGGTGGACTTTCATTGAAGAGGAAGCAGAATTCTGTAATAAATTCTGCAAATACATTATTGTGCAAAGCTAGATAACTCTACCTCCCCATTCCCAGCCCTGGTGAGACTTTCTTGTATGTGTTCTGACCAGAAATTGGCAAAGCTCCCCAATTCATTACATCCCAGAAGGGATTCCTGGGCAAGGTGGGATGAACTGGCTCACCTTCTTTATTCACCCACTCCCTCAGCTGGTTACAACAAGGTTAATTTAGAAAGGACCCTTTCCTTGTGAATACCTTTCTACCAGATCACAGGAACTTATGTGTTAAAAGGAGTCAATTTAGCCAGACTTTCTTAGATTAACATAATGCATGAGACCAGAGTCTTCCCAACACCTGGACAATGGCATGTCAGTTGGGAAAATATGGCAAAATTGGAAAATGGGATATACAACTTTGAAGAAAAGAAATCCATGCCTGCACGCAAGTTTTGAATGGTGAGTCAAGAGTCTGATTAGAGACTAACACCCACTCCCTCTGTCCACGGAGGTTGGCAATCGACGTGCACCCAGCCTCACGACATCATGTTAGCACACATCCAACCCATAAAATCCAATATATTCTTCCATGGATATTGCACTGCTTCAGATGTAAGTTGTTCAAGCAGAGATTCCGAGGATCAAGTCTGTTTGGTTTGTATTGGTACAAGGACCTAGACTTGACCTGCGCAGAAACCTAACGTTGGGAGCCAAGTCTCTTCATCAGGAAGGAGCACCTGGAGTGAGGTCAAGTTCCCTCATCCTCCTGTCACTTTGCCATTGTTTTTGGAGTGATGAAGCACAGGTCTGCATGTACATCCAGCAGCCCTGAGGGTGCTGGACCTGGCTTTCCATGGGAGCTGGACCTGTTCTTGGAGGCAGCCAGATACTCGCGTGCCAGAGGCAGCATGGTGCAAACTCCTTCAACTTTCTAGTCAGTTTGCCCAGTACCTCTGACAAAGCTGCCTACTGCTCTTATGTCAATTTGTCCATGTGGATGAAATTATGAATGGTCAATACCATTAAGTCCTTTCCTTTCCACCCTGCAGGTGCCTTGTGTCAGACATCATGGCTTTCTTTGTCCTATTTTGGGCTGTTTTTCTCCTGGAATAAGACAAAGGGATAGATTGAACAAGAAGAAAGTGCTGGCACAGCCAATAGTGATAGTGTAGGTATGGAAAGGTAATGAGGTGTCCTGGCAAGTGAGTAGGCAGAGCAGAGGGGTCACAGGGTTAGTACTATGGGAGGTTTGGGGGCTGAGCGTGACTGAGGGAATATGCTGCACACAATAGTGAGAATAGTGATTTATATGCCATGAGCCTGATAGGAGGTGGGTGCAGTAGCAGAGAAAAAGTGAGTGTGAGGTCAGAGAGAGTATATGGTGGTACTTATCATCACAGAGCACAGTAGATCATTAACCTCCTTGAATCACTCAGCATTCCTCCAGACTGTGGACACCACCGTGACCTTGTTGGTAACTTCAGATCAGGTTAGTAGGATCTAGTGTTGTGGTTTCCTCTCGTGAATAATTCACCTCCTGACTCCCCAAAAACCTGTCCTCGATCTGTAAGGCACAAGTCAGGAGTATGTTGGAATACTCTCCACTTTGCCTGGATGGCTACAGTTCTAAAAACACTCAAGAAGCTTTACACCATCCAGGACAAAGCAGGCCGCTTGATTAGCATCACATCTATAAGTATCCATTCCCTTCACCATCTGTAGTCAGTTGCTACAATGCATACTATCAACAACTAAAACCAGAAAATGCTGAGTCAGCATTTATCTCATCTACGAGATCTAATGAAAAATCATTTGGACTCAAAACGTTAGAACAAAGAACAAAGAACAAAGAAAATTACAGCACAGGAACAGGCCCTTTGGTCCTATAAGCCTGCAACGACATGCTGCCCGTCACAACTAAAACCCCCTACCCTTTCAGGGACCATATCCCTCTATTCCCATCCTATTCATGTATTTGTCAAGATGCCCTTTTAAAGTCACTATAGAATCTGCTTGCACTACATCCCCCGGCAGCGGGTTCCAGGCACCCACACCCTCTGTGTAAAAAACTTGCCTCATACATCACCTTTAAACCTTGACCTTCACACCTTAAACCTATGCTCCCTCGTGACTGACTCTTCCACCATGGGAAAAAGCTTCTGACTGTCCACTCTGACTGCCCTTCATAATGTTGTAGACCTCTATCAGGTCGCCCCTCAACCTCCGTCATTCCAGTGAGAACAACCCAAGTTTCTCAAACCTCTCCTCATGGCTATTGCCCTCCATACCAGGCAACATCCTGGTAAATCTTTTCTGTACCCTCTCCAAAGCCACCACATCCTTCTGGTAGTGTGGCGACCAGAATTGAAAACAATATTCCAAATGCAGCCTAACTAAGGTACTATAATGCTGCAACATGACCTGCCAATTTTAAACTCAATGCCCTGGCTGATGAAGGCATCATGCCATATGCCTTGTTGACTACCTTCTCTACCTGCGTTGCCACTTTCAGTGACCTGTGTACTTGTACACCCAGATCCCTCCGCCTATCAGTACTCTCAAAGGTTCTGCCATTTATTGTATATTTTCCACCTGGATTAGACTTTCCAAAATGCATTACCTCACATTTTTCTGGATTAAACTCCATCTGCCATATCACTGCCGAAGTTGCATCCTTTGACAGTCCTCATCGCTGTCCGCAATTCCACCAACCTTTGTATCATCGGCAAACTTACTAATCAGATCAGTTACATTTTCCTCCAAATTATTTATACATATTACAAAAAGCAAAGGTCCCAACACTGATCCCTGAGGAATGCCACTAGTCATAGTCCTCCATTCAGAAATGCACCCTTCCACTGCTAACCTCTGTCTTCTATGACAGAGCCAGATTTTTATCCATCTTGCAAGCTCACTTCTGACCACGTGCGAATTTACCTTCTGTATCAGCCTGCCATGAGGGATCTTGTCAAAGGCCTTACTGAAGTCCATGTCGACAACATCCACTGTTCTACCCTCATCTATATCTTCGTCACTTTCTCAAAAAACTGAACCAATTTAGTGAGTCACAACCTCCTCTTGACAAAACCATGCTGCCTCTCGCTAATACGCCCACTTATTTCCAAGTGAGAGAAAATCCTGTCTCAAAGAACGCTCTCCAATAATTTCCCTACCATTGACGTAAGGCTCACCGGCCTATAATTAGCTGGATAATTACAGGCCGGTGAGCAAGCTGTAGTTAGCTTGCTGTCTCTCCATGGATGCTGCCTGACTCACGGTAATTTCCAGCATTTTCTGTTTTCAGTGCAGATTCCAACATCTGCAGTAATCTGCTCCTGTACTATCAACAAGATGCACCACAGAAATTTGGCAAAGATCCTTTTCAGCATCTTCCAAACCTGTGACTGCTTCCATCTGGAAGGAAAAGGGCAACAGATACATGAAACACCACCACCTGTGAGTTCTGCTCCAAGCCACTCACCATCCTGACTTGGAAAAATATTGCCATTCCTTCAGTGTTGCTGGGCCAAAATCTTGGAATTTCCTTCCTAATGGAAAACCTACAGCACATCGACCGCAGCTGTTCAAGAATGTTCACCAAAGTCCCAAGGGACATGCAATAAATTCTGGCTAGCCGATGATGTCTGTCACCAGTGAATAAAAAAATTTGAGAGAACTGGATGGCTCTATTCTGTCCACCTGGACGTCCAGATCCCAGGCAGTGAAATGGGGAGCTAACTTCCCTTTCTCAGCCATCTCTGAGACAAACCTTCACACTGTGAAGGGCAGCCCCTCACTGACACATAGCTTCCAGAGGAGCCCCTGATGTGGTCTTTGTCAAATCCAAGAAAACAATGTTAAAAATAACATCAGGATCACTTTATTACATTCATCAACTTGACTAAAACATTTGACTCAGCAAATCATGAGAATCTGTGGATTGTTCAAAAGATTTGGATGTCGATTAAACTTTATCACAATCCTGCAGTTGTTTTATGAGGATATGACTGCAGTTGGCTTGAGTAGGAAATCAGAAATAGATGCCTTCAAAATCTAGTCTAATGTCAAGCAAAGCTGAGTGAAAGCCCTCATACTATTTACACTCTCTCTGAAAGTGGCTGTTCACCTCCTCAAAGATCAGTTATTTTCAGGTATGAATATTAACTACTGCCTAGTGGAAAACTCTTCAACCTCCGTCACTTCCATGTCAAAACTAAACTGACCACCAAATACATGTATGATCTAGAGTTTGCAGATGACTGCATTGTTGTTGTCCACTATGCACCACATTTGCAAGATACTTTCAATGACATCATTTCTGCATACAAGAAACATAGTCTGTTCTTGAATATTGCATAAACAAACCCAGTATATTAATCCCAATCTGGACAGCCAAATATTCCAGCAACTATGTGTGTTGAAGGAGAGAGTCTAGAATGTCTTGGCTGCCTCTTCGCTTAAATGATCTCTAGTGATGAGAAAATCCAATAATGGATCTCAAATAATAATTGACCATGGTAAGAATGACCTTCATACAAGAACAAGTCCAAATGGGTTTAAGGTCCATTTGGAAATGCTGTAGGGAAGATAGGTTGTTCATGACTGTGTATAGCACATTATTACAAGGTCCCCAACTGTTACAAGATCTCTGGCCACCAAACAGACCCATGAGCTCTTGCTGTACACTTGATTATGCCTAAGAGCCCTTGTTGAATCCTCTGAAGAATGTTGTTCTGCACTGAATGATGAATTACTGGTCTATCCTTGGGTACAATACTTGTGCACAATAATGTACACAGGATCCTTTTTCTAATCTTCAATAATGAGGTGAGACTGCTTCTTGAAGCTGTTGTCTGAGTGTAAGAATGCACATCAGCTGCAAGAGTATATTCGTTAAATGTGAGTATATTAACTGTGGCTCTGGAAAGACCATCTGCCAGTATCTGATACTTGCCTCAGAAATACTGAGTCTTTTAGCAATATCTCATAAGTCTGAGGTGTGGAGAAAATTTTACTAACTCTTTTTTATTCAGCAATGAGGTCAAAAGTTTATGATTAGTCTCAGTCATGACTTTGAGGCCCAGAATGTGATGAGAAAATTTTTCACAGGCTTTTTTTTCTCAGTGACTGCACACCAGGTTTCAGTATCTGACAATGCCCTTCTGGCTGTTCCTGAGAAAGAAGCTTGCTAATGCCTGTGCCTGAGATATCCACAGCAATTATCATGGGATATGATGTATTGTAATAGGCTAAGACATTAGCACAGGTCAACATGTCCTTAATCCTCTGAAAGGCCATCTGTTGATGTGCATCTCAATACAGTGTTTACAACTTACTTAAGAGATTTCACAAGGGTTCTGCAGCATAGGTGACTTAATCGGCAATTGATTCCTCGTACACTAAGATTTTTGCAAATTTTGTACCTACTTTGGAATAGGGAACTGTTTGACCATCTTGGTTTTCTGGGGATCAACTTGTGTTATATCCTCGCTAATGATGTGATCGAGGAAACAAATAGATACCCGATAAAATCCAAATTTGTTATTCAGTGTAAGGCCTCTGGTCTGTAAACATTTCAGGACATCAGGTAATCTCCTGTCATAGAGCTGGGTCATTCCAGCACAGATCAGGATATCATTTTATACACCATATAACCCCACTTAGTCCCCATAAAATATTGGACATAGAGTCATAGAGTCATATAGTACGGAAACAGACCCTTTGGTCCAACTCATCCATGCTGACCAGGTATCCCAAACTTAACTTGCCAGTTTGGTCCATATCTTTCTAAACCGTTCCTATTCATTTACCTGTCCAAATATCTTTTAAATGTTGTGATTGTACTTGCCTCAATTACATCTCTCAGTTTCTTTTACCCGTGTTTCTATGCATAATTTTCGAGTTTTCCTCCACTCATTTCCCTTCCTTTTTGTTTTTGAACTAATATCAACATTATCTTTTCCACCTGAGCCTTTCACTCAAACTCCCAACCAATTGCTTGTATTAAGTCCCCATTTTTGTCAGCATTGTCTCATCCCAGTTCAGGTGGCCTTTACCCCAATGATACAGCTTCATCATCCAGTAAAAGCCCCATCTTTTCCACACTAATCTTATGCTGTCTGGTCACCTCCCTTGTCTATCAAAACCCCAATTCGCACCTGCTTAAGGTAATAATCAATTGTGTGGAAAAATCTCAGAAGAAGAAACAATACCAAGAGTAGTGTATTGAAAGAGTGTTGACCCAAAGAAGTATAGAAACTGGCGAGGAGTCAAGACATCTTGTCCAGAGATGCTGGCCAAAGTCAATGTTAGCATTCAACTTTGTAAATACTCTCTTGGTGGAGACATTAACCAAAATTTCATTAACTGTAGACATGGGGATAAATTTCTCTAGCACTGTTTTACTGACCTTTGTGAGATCCATAGAAATTTGTCTGAAGTCATTGGACTTGGGAACTTTGTGACCAAGCCTGAGCACCATTCTGTAGGTATAGTTACTGGGGAGATAACATCCATATTGACCATGCCTTCCAATTGGTTCTTTACTTTTTCTGTCAGTGGGTGAAAGACTTTCCTATGTGTCAGCTTTCAAAGAAATTTTATAAGGAGTTTCCAGCTTTCCCAGTTCAGGAAACAATTTGGGAGACTGGAACTGAAAGATACTTTTGTGTGTGTCAGAGTGTGTGTGTGTGTGTGTGTGTGTCTGCACTCTGAGCAGAAATTGATATAAAGCATGTTCTTTTACTCATTAGTTACTGATAATGTGTGCTTTCTGCATATATGTATGATCTTTGAATGCAAGTATGACATGCAACATCCCATTTACTGTGCTTGTAGCTGTAATTAACCGTAGCTGCACACAGCTTTCAATCAAGTGATAAAATATTCATCTCTGCCAACTGTGAGGCATCATGCAAGATAAGCATGACATTAGCACTGGTTTCCAGCCTAAATTTGGTTGGATAGCCATTTATTTAGATATTCTCCGTCAAATCTTCATCAGGTGTTTGTTTAATATCTTATGTAGGAGGATGAAATAGGCTATTCCTAGGTAGCTCACTTTCATGTTACAAGCTTGTTCTCCTGCAGTATTGACATATTCTTCAAGGTTCTGTTCCAAAGCATGAATTTACATGTTGGGTTGAGAATGATTTGAATTGTTGTTTTGTATATTCCTCAGGTTGTAGCACACCTTTGAGAAGTGACCTCTTTTGCTACAATAAGTACATTGTTGAGAAAGGGTTGATGTATTCTTTGCTAATGTGCTATTTTGGACAAAATACTATAGCATTAGATTCCTTGGGATTTGTGTTGATATTATTACAAGTTGTATATTGTTTGGATGAAAGGTCTGGCTTCTCTGATCAGATGGTTACTGTGCTTTAAGTCATCAAAACACTTTTGTGTAGAATGTTCTGCATTAAATACAATTTTTACTGCAAGTGCTTCTTAAACAATTTTCTAGACTTCATGTCCATTGCTATTCAGATTCCTCATTCTACAGTCAGATTATCTTTTAATTGAAGAATCTCAGTGACTGATTCATCTAAGAGGCAAATGACAATCTTGTCACAAATTAACTCTTCTTGTAATTTTTTATGTCCACAGTTCTTTGTTCAGATAGTTTTATTAAACACCTGCAAATAGTATCTACAAACTCTCCTTGAAATGAATAACTATTATTGAAGTGTGATCTCACCATTGATCTTATTTGTTCCTGAAGTGAATATGGGTTCAAACCTGTCACAAGGTTGTCAATGTAATTTGTTTGTCATTGATCTGTTGTGTATGTTATACATAGCTGATATTTTCCGATGTAGTAGAGAGGTGTGCAAATCTGATCTGCATTTGATTTGGTATCCAATCTGTTCAGACCTGTTCAAAATCTTAGGAATTGTGCTTTTCACATTTGTCAATTTACTGATCAATTAAATAAATCTGAATGCTCTTTTTGGTGGAAAGATTGGTACCTGTAAATGTTGTTTCATTGACTGATTATTGATAGGCATTTTAAATTGTTGATTTTATTTATTTGCAAGATGATTATTAGAATTTTGATCTCCTTGTTACTTTATATATTTTGTTGTCTTGTTGTTCTCTTTGTTGATTAAAGTTGTTGTTTAATTATATTTGTAGTGTCTGCTGCCTTCTTGAACTTATGAAGGCCATGAGGCATAGGGACACCCACAGCACTTTAGGATGTGAGTTCCAGGATTTTGGACCAGTGACGGTATAGGATATAGTTCCAAGTCAGGGTGGTATATTTCTTGGAGGAGAACTTGCAAGTAGTAGTGTTTCTGTTCTGGTACTGCCCTTTTACTTCCATGTTGCATGAGTTTTGAAGGTGCTAACGAAGGAGACTTGTGGCGTTGCTGCAGTGCATTACTGCTACTGTGCATTGATGGTGAAGGAAGTGAATGTTGAAGGTAATGGAAGGGCTGCCAATCAAGGGGACTGCTTTGTCCGAGACAGTGTTAAACGTTTTGGTGTGGTTGGGACTGTACCTATCCATTACATTCCTTGAAGATGGTGGACAGCCGCTTGGGAAACAGAAAGTGAGTTATTTGTTGCAGAACCTCTTGTCTCTGACATTCTTTTGTAACTGCAGTATTTATGTGGCTGATCCATTCCAGTTTCTGGTCAGTGGTAAACGCCAGGAGTCAGTTATGGGGAGATTCAGCCGGATTGAATATCAAAACATGTGATGGTTAGACTCTTGCTTGTTAGAGATTGTATAACCAATTGTTCCAGCCGTGGAGTTATACAAACCTCAAAAACAGAAACAATGTCACACTTCATAATACCAATGCAATTTTTGCAAGTAAAGCAACATTTTCTGAGAATGTGCAAAAGTCAAAAACAACTTTTGAAGACGAGAGCTAATAGTGGTTACTTGCATAAAGATGTTAACAAGTTATAGTAAGTGTTTTTGAAAGAATATCCAGGCTATCAAGACCTACTTTCATGAGGACATATATCATTATACGATGATGTGCCACTTTTGAAAGATAATTCGCAGCCATTCCTAGGAATAGGTGATTTATTTGAACCAGATATGACAGAGACCACACAGATTTACAGTTATCCAGCTCCTTTCAAATAATGACAGTGGGGCAAGGGCCCCAAATACCAGTGTTCAGTGTAACTCTACTCAGCAAAAGGAAGACTTCAAAGATCTCAGGAAATGCTTACCAAGCCCAAGAGAAAACATGCACCATTCAACATTAATTATGTCAGTATGCAGCAACTCCTTAATAACTGAGAGATCCAGAAATACTACCACTTTCAAAGGTTTGGGGAAATTATTCAATTGTCTTCCAACTGCAAACAAATCTTCAAAATCTGATCGTTGGTCATCCTTGACAACACAACAATGAGAAATTAGTAGTAGATTCTTGGTGCAGTCAATTGAACCACTTAGAAGCAGTACAAAAACAGCAGAGTCAACTTTACTGCCTATGACTGAACCTGATAAAATGGCACATCATCCAAACTAATACATGTGAAAATGGAAGGATCACATGCAGAACTACCTCATTACAGGATCAACAGGAGAAGATAACTTTTTTCAGAAAGACAAATGTTTTCTCTGACACAATCTGAAGAAACTAAAGAGCCTTTGAGGGGTACAACTGTTCAATAGCAACATCAACACCAGAACACATCCTCTACAAAGAACATCTAGAGAATTAATGACCCACCAAAGTTCCAGTGTCACAATTACTTCAAACCCAACCGAGTTGTCAGAAATTTATAGAGTCAAAGACTTGGGTGAGAATAGAGTAGTAGTAAAGCAATTTGGTGAACTTAATTTATTTATTTGAAGCAATTGTATAAAGAATTTAGTAACTTGAGCTGAGATATCAGGTTGACCTTGATATCAGGTTGTTATTTCCCGAAAAGATTAACTCTGCCCATCAGGATGTTAAGGATTATTCCCGGAATGAGCTAATGAGTGTTTCAGTTGTTATTTTAATTGCTTAGTTCCAGGTAGCTGAACAATATTAAGTATTCACTATTAACTCTAGCCTGGGGTCTGACAGAAGACTATCATGTAACTCAAGTGGAATGCAACAGCTATTAAGTACTATGTAATAAGTCTCCTCTGTTTAATAAGACCAAGATTCTCTTCTGCCAAGTACTTTGTGTAGACATCCTTCCACACTTGGTGTCAGTAACTAAGACTAATACCAATGAGAAGCATTAATAGCAATCAATCTACCCAAGGTATTTCAAATGGTTTTGATGCACCTAACCACAACTTATACCGGAAAGGAATCAAATTGTAATGCTGTCCCCTCCACACTTCACATCAGATCTGATGAAGAGTCATCTAGCCTCAAAATGTTAGCTTGCTTTCTGTTCATTCATGTTGCCTGATCTGCTGTGATCTGCAATAATTTGCTCCAAGGAATCAGATTGTAATGCTTCTCCATCCTGCACCAACCTTACTAACTCTAATCTGTTTTTCTAGGTCCTGGCTGTTCAAAAATGTATGATAACTTCCAAGTAGGGTTTCCACCACCAAAGGAAACCTGCAGCTTCTGTCCAAACTGCTCCATCAATTACACTTTGAAATTTTGTTCAACTCTAGGAATTAAAGATGCAGTAAGTGACCAAGTAAATTGCTACACATATCATGTTTGTTTTCTCTATTATTAATATTTTGCTGCTTCTGTCCAATAGAGGTTGTAGTTATCTATTTTCAAACCATCAGTTGCGGATCTTCATAGAAACCAGAACTAATCAGTCTCAAACAGTACAGCGCATAAACTCTCACACATAATAATCATCCTAAATGTGAGACAGCCATCCACATTATAGTGAAATTACAGCAGTACATACCATTCTGATGGATGTGGGAACATGGGGGAAGGAAATGGGAGGGAGAGCAGTGAGATAGGTTTTCAGGATATTACGTGTGCTGGCTTTAATGGCTTTTGCCTTCATGTCTTGATATAGAAAGCAACCACATGGAGTTAACATGACTGTGATAAAATATAGTTCACGATACACAAATGTACTTCTCCAAAACATTAAAACAAACAACAAAATTTTGAATATTACCCAATGTATATAGTTTATAATAAAAATTGTCCTCATAAACAAAACTGTCTAATGTAATCTGCCCCATGTCCATCTTTCTCTGCATTTACTTTTAAACAAGGCAAGTCTTCTAATGCATATGCATGCAAGTTTTTATTCACTGTTTGTGTTTTGTCAGGTCCTCCTGGGGTGATGTTCTTTCTCCAGGAAGTATAGTTTGTTTTGCTTGTTGCTGTGGTAACTGTTGTATGTGATAGCCAATACGTGCTTTCAAGCATTCTACAATCTCACTGCTAGTTATTGACATCAGCTGGTCTATCTCTTAGTAGATTGAGTAATAGTGAATGGTGATAAGATAATCACTTGCTTTGAGAGTGAAGCGATCTACTTCAGCCATGGTTTATGTGCAATGTAATGAGTCATGAGTGGCTCTTTAGATCTTAGATTGGATCTCTAAGCATTGGATTGGTCGTTGTGATCCTTAATTTTATTGCTCATGCTTGGCAAGTACAGCTCTTCCCTTGCCATCTTCAGACTGGATTAAATTGTTTGGTAGTTTAAATGGATGTGATTTAGCACCTCTTTTCTTATCTCATTGACTGCTGCACTATTTGGAGAGTTGCATATCCATATGTGGTCATTATGCTTGTCTTTCAGATTCAGTGTCTGAATGGTTGATGACTTCCAGTTCATGTCACACAGTTACTACTCATTAAATCTGGACGATTTCATTCTTTGTAGCAGCACACTTAAATTTATTCAGATGGAGTGCTGCTCTCAGCAGCATGTCAGCCATGTGCATCTGTTTCCCTTGATTGTACATCATTTCCAAATGATAACTTTGAAAATGAAGTTACATCCTTTCCAGATACTTTACATCTGATATAAGTAGTTTAAGAAAGATGCTTGGAAATGTCAGACTCTACTGTCATTTTATTTCTCAAAAAGATATTAATTAAAATTCTTACATGCAAAGACAGTAGAGAGGTATACTTTTTCAATATGTGCTTAGTGTTATTCTGGTTTCATTAACTTCCTGTATACAAACACAAACTGCTTCTTTTTGCTGCATGAGGGCTGCTCCAAGCCCCATCTTACTGACCTTAGACTGCAGGTAACTTTGTTATTGACATTGCAGTGTCTCAGCTTTGGTACTGGTGTCACAAGTTAGGAATATAGGATATATGAGCAGAAAAAGGCCATTTGGCCTTTTGAACTTTCTCCATTATTCAATATGATCATTGCTGATCATCTAACTCAGAACCCAGTCCCATTTTCTCCACTTTGATCCCTTTGGTGCTAAGAATTATAACTATACCTCTCTTGAGAGTCTTCACTGTTTTAGCCTCAACAGTTTCCTACAGCAGAGAGTTCCACAGGATCACCGATCTCTGAATGAAGAAATTCCTCCTTACCTCATTTCTAAAACACCTAGCCCTATCCTTAGATGGTGACCACAGCTCTGAACTCCCTAGTCATCGAGAACATCCTTCCTGCATTTATGCTGTCTAGTCCTGTTAGAATTTGGTAAGATTTCTATGAGATCTCCCCTCATTCTTCTAAACTCTAGTGAATACAGTCCTAATTGATCCAGTCTCTCCCCATACATCAGTCATGCCATTCCACGAATAAGTCTGGTAAACCTTTGTTGCACTCCCTCAAAAGCTAAAATGTCCTTTCTCAGATAAGGAGACTAAAACTACACACCCTATTCAAGGTGTGGTCTTACCTCTACTGTATGTGAATCCTTTTGCTATGAAGGCCAACATACCAATTGCCTTCTTCACTGTCTTCTGCACCATTCTTTCAGCAAATGGTGTACAAGGACAATTAGGTCTTGTTGCATCTCCCTCCCCCTTTCCCAGTCTATTGCCATTCAAATAATAATCTGCCTTCCTGTTTCTGCTGCCAAAGTTGGTAACCTCACATTTATCCACATTAAACTGCATCTGTCATGTATTAGCCTACTTGTTTAACTTATCCAAATCACAATAAAGCTTCTCTACATTCCCCCTTGCAGCTCTCCATCTCACCCAGCTTTGTGTCATCTTCAAACTTGGAGATATGACGCATTGTTTCCTCATCTAAATTATTAATAAATATTGTGAATAGCTAGTGTCCTAGCAGTGATTCATGTGGTACCCCACTAGTTATTGCCTGCTAATCAGAAAAAGACTTGTTTATTCCTGTTTGTTGTTTCCTATCTGTCAACCAGGACTCCATCCATCTGTCAACCACTGCTCAATCCATTTCAGTACACTGCCTCTAATTCCATGAGCTTTAATTTTATATGCTAATCTTTTATATGGGACCTTGTTAAAAGCTGTCTGAAAATCCAGTTGACCACAAATACTGGCTCCCCACTTATCAACTCTACTAGGTATATCCTCAAAAATATTCTAGATTTGTCAAGCATGATTCACCTTAATAAATCCATGCTGACTCCGTCTGATCTTGTCACTATCTTCCAAGTACTCTGCTATTGCATCGCATATGCTAAACTGCAGCATTTTCCCATTATCGATGTCAAATTAACCAGTTCATAATTTGCCAACTTCTCTCTGCCTTTCTTCTTAAACAATGGAATTACATTAGCTACCCTCCAATTAATAGGAACTGTTCCAAAGTCATTTTTGGAAGATGACCACTGGCACATCTGCTATTTCTGGGGTCAGTTGATTGGTGTGAGTGAAAGCTGTCTTGTGGCACAATACCAATTTTGTAGTGAGTTTGTGTAGACGCTCACCCTCTGATGACAATTTAGGCAAGACATTTGACAAATTCAACAAATAATTGCACTGCTTTCACTGTTGGATATTGCACCTTTACTATAGCCCTCCCTTTGTCAGGATCTGGATGAAATCCTTCTGCTGTCAGTACATGAGCTATGCAATTGATTTCAGGCATCTCCAATTACAGTTCTGAGGAAGAGTTACTCAATCTGAAACAATAACTCTGATTTCTCTCCACTGATGCTGAAGGCCTGCTGACCTTTTCCAGCAATTCCTGTTTTTGTTTCTGATCTATAGCCTCTGCAGTTCTTTCAATTTATCTCCAATTACATGTTTCTTGTTCAACTTCAGGTTCATCTGGTAAGCTCTGTCTAGCTGTCATGTTAGATTCTTGCTTGGTTCGTAATGGTTTATTCTATTGTCTCTGCACATCCATAGACTACCAGATCATCCATGAACACTTCCACTCTGGGAAGGTTATTGAGTATCTCATTCTTTCTAGGTTGATACTTTTCTCGAATAGTGAGGTTGCCAAATAGCATGGTTATCTGTAACTCCTGATCAATATCCACATGTTATTCAGAAAGCTGCTGCTTTCATCCAGCTTACTTACCAGTAACCAGCTTTAACATGTGGCATAACAAAGACCTTTGCTTTGGAAAGTTGCAGCAAACTTTTTTCACTAGTTGGCATGAGTAGTGAAATTTCTCTAAGGCTTTATTGAGATCATTTGGATCTGTGCAAACTGACAGCTTTCCAGATCTTTTTTCGTTGGTACAATACTATTAAATCATTTTTTAGGAGTTGTCACTTTCTTGATTACTTTCTTCTTTTCCAGCTCTTCTATCTTGTCTTTCAGGCTGGATTTGAGACCACCTGAAACTCAGTTGAAAGATGCTGCATTGGTCTCATATTCTCATCTACTTCAAGATGTTATTTGCTAGAAAGACATTCGAGACCTGTAAAACCATTTTTGCAACTGTTTATGATTTGTTCAGCAGTCAATAGCTTGATGCCCTGCAAAATTCTGCTAATTGCTTTTGGTGCATGTAGGATGAACAGGTCTAAATCTTGGCATGGTACAGCTGAAATGAGTGGATTTTGTTGCATGCTACTATCTGGAACTGCAGATGGAACTGGGGCGACATGGTGGGTCAGTGGTTAGCACCGCTGCCTCACAGCACCAGGGACCCAGGTTTGATTTCACCCTCAGGCAACTGTCTGTGTTGAGTTTGCACGTTCTCCCCATGTCTGCATGGGTTTCCTCTGGGTGCTCTGGTTTCCTCCTACACTCCAAAGTTGTGCAGACTAGGTGCATTGGCCATGCTAAATTGCCCATAGTGTTCAGGGATGTGTAGATTAGGGGGATGGGTCTGGGTGGGATGCTCTGAGGGTCAGTGTGGACTTTTTGGGCCGAAAGGCCTGTTTCCACACTGTAGGGATTCTATGATCTTCTTTCTTTGGGTTCTCTGTTCAGTTTGTCCTCTTAGGATGAGCATCGTTCTATCACATAGCCTCAACTTTACCTTCAACTGGCTTTAATTCTGGTCATCCTTTGCGCTACTTCACACAAGTCTGCAAAGGTCATGATGTTGTACGAAGCACTGGTGTCTTTCTTGATATTTCATATTTCACATGTTGCTGTGCATCTGCGGTCATCATTCTAACAGTTAGAAACCTTGACACCATGTGGTGCCAACCTATTCTATGTTGTTGCGTGATTGATCTTAATCATCATTGAATCTCTCTCCAGCAACCATCTTCATAGGCTTATTTTCTTTCAGCAAAACATTTGCGTATGAAGTGGTTCAAATTCTCAAAGTTAAAATAAAGTTTTCCCCAAACTGGACGTGTTTCCTTCTCCTTCTTTCCGGTGATTTACCTGCACTGCACTCAATCAAGTCTACTGTATTCGCTGTTCACACTGTGGTCTCATCTTCTTTGAGAAGACGAACCGCATAACTAAGCGCCCACTGTACAGAATGCTTATATTCCAACCACAAAACTAACTTCGAGCTTCCATTTGGCTGCCACTTCAACACATCACCATATTCCCTGACCAACATTTCTGTCTTGGGCGACACGGTGGCTCAGTGGTTAGTACTGCTGCCTCAAACCACCAGGGACCTAGGTTCAATTCCACCCTCAGGTGACTGTCTGTGTGGAGATTGCACATTCTCCCCGTGTCTGCATGGGTTTCCTCTGGGTGCTCGGGTTTCTTCTCACAATCCAAAGATGTGCAGGTTAGGTGGATTGACCATGCTAAAGTGCCTGTAGGGTTCAGGGATGTGTAGATTAGGTGGGTTCTAGGGAGATGGGTCTGGGGGAGTTGCTCTGAGGGTCAGTGTGGACTTGTTGGGCCAAAGGGCCTGTTTCCACATTGTAGGGATTCTCTGATCTACAGTGCAAATGGAAGAACAGTTTCTCATTTTCCACTGGGGATCTTGCAGCCTTCAGGATTCAATATTGAGTATAATAATTTTAGGGCCTGGACTCCTTCTTACATATCTTTTACCCATCCCATACCCAGGCCCTGTCATCACATGGGCTGCTTTCTGCACAGCCAACCCCTTTTTTCCTGCTTACGGTCCCTATTATCAGCTTTTATTTCTCCTTGGCTACCATTATCCATAACTTTGTTTGCTGTCTTTCTCTCCCTCTGAGCTTCATCTCCACTCATTGCTCAGTCCTTTAAACCCCTCACTCCCCCACCCCATCTTCAACATACACATATATGTGTGTGTGTACCCAAAATGTTAACTCTGCTTTTTCTCCACAAGTCCTGCTTGACCTGCTACATTTCTCCAGCAATTTCTTTTTTGTTTCTGATTTCCAGCATCTACAGTTCATTGTTTCATTTCCTTCTCTTTGTAAGATGCCTTCCACAAATCCTGATATCCCATATTCCAGCCTTGATCTTTCTGCTGGTGCCTCTGCAAATATTTGTTTTATCTGCCCCAACTCTGATATTAAACATATACCATTCAAAAACAACATGAGTAGAGAGTACCAAATGGATATTCAGGGCCTTCAGAATGGTTCCTTTGTGTTTTTCTGCCTAGCCGTGAGGTCTAGTGCAATTGACAAGCTTTGCCCATCATTGATGATGTGTTGCAGCACTTAATTGTTCAGGTTGTCTGTTTAACTCTATGACCATCTCACAGCTCTGTCATTGAGATAGGAAGAAGTTTCAATTCCGTTTCAAATTGTTTTTCATCTCCACAGAAGTAGGACTGAAAATCTCAGAGCCACACTGGAACCAAGTTGCAGACTGAAGATGTAATTTATTCTCTGGCATTTCTTAATGTAAGTGGCTCTCTTTTAACACTCAAAATCCACACAGTCTCAGCTGCACATGTCTGATTCCATAGGCTGGTTTTAGTAGCTTCTCCATTCATGCTTGATACAGAAAAGCAACTATGTCAGAGTTTGAATGATGAGGGCAGGTTGAAGTGTAAAAATGTATTTCTTCAGAGAAAGGACAGCTTCCCAACATATTTCCACTGTGAGGCCTTTTCACTTATTGTAACGAACCTGTTCAGACATGTTATCACACATTTCTGGGTCAGGTAAGATTCAACCTTATGTCTCCTGGCTCAGAGATTGGGACACTACCACTGTGCACAAGGACCCCTATGGGACTCTAAGCAAAGCATATTAATTAGTCTAATTGCGGGCCTCACTTAGAGGCCAATTTGTGATTGCGCTGGTATTTTATCAACGTTGGAGTAGATTCTGTCATGAAATGAGCTGCAAGGATGAAAGGCCACAATTGTGGTGGTCAATAGTTATATGAAGGGGCTTTCAACCACCTGGATGTCAGACCAGCTTTGGGCTTCTTTATTTCCTGTTTCTACAGTCCCTGTTAAAATGAAGGTATGCTTGCCTACCAACCTCAGCAAAGCTCAGGTCTCTCATTGGGCTGCTGACTAGACACCTTCAATTGGGTTTGGGAGGCTGCCCATGTTAATGGTATAGTGGACATGGCGGCAAACACCCTGACTCCATGAATGGTCCTAGAACCCCATATAGGCCCAGCAGTCCTGTAACCACTGGAAAACCTTGTTCTCTCGCATAATTCTCTGTACAATACTAAATTTCTCTTTTACTATGATACTATCTCTTAAAATTCTATAAAATACCCCAAGCACTGACCAACAGTTTCTGAATACAGACTAATGTTTCTTCATTTAATGGTGAAACTATGCCAACTGATTGTATTAATTTTGCGGACGTGAGATATTTTGTGGTGAATAACTTGCTTTGCAGTCACTCTTGTTACACAAAATACTTAAAATATTAGGGATCAAGTAAGTCATGACACTGCTCTGAACACTTCCAGTACTTTAACTTCCAGTTAAAAACCATTATCCACAATGCAAGCGAAGATACATTAAAAAGCCAGTTTTCTTCAGAAGTCAAATCTTCTTGTGGCTGTTCTTAATACTGACATCATGTTTTGTCTGTTATGAAATGTATCTCTGTTTGTGAGGTGGAGCCATCAATATGGATCCAATACAAAGGTAAGAGACTGCCAGTATGGAAGCCATGCCATAGTGATAATGTTAATGCACTAGCAATCTAGGATCTCAGGCTAATTCAAAACCAACCTTTGCAGATTCAGTTCTACTTACTGAATCCAATTAGGGGGAGGCGATGGCCTAGTGGTATTAAGGGGCAGCACGGTGGCTCAGTGGTTAGCACTGCTACCTCACAGTGCCAGGGACCCGGGTTCAATTCCACGCTCGGGTGACTGTGTGGAGTTTGCACATTCTCCCTGTGTCTGCATGGGTTTCATCTGGATGCTCCGGTTTCCTCCCACAATCCAAAGATGTGCATGCTAGATGGATTGGCCATGCTAAATTGCCTGTAGTGTTCAGGGATGTTTAGGTTAGTAGGGTTAGACGTGGGGAAATTTAGGGGAATGAGTCAGGGTGGGATGGTCTTCGAAGGGGCAGTGTGGACTTGTTTGGCCAAATGGCCTGTTTCCACACTGTAGGGATTCTATAAATCTAATTGCTGGACTGTTAATCCAGAGACCCAGATAATGTTCAGGGTTCAAATCCCACCATAGCAGATGGTGGAATTTGAATTCAATGAATATCTGGAATGTGATAGTGATGACCATGAATCCATTGTTGATTGTCAGGGGAAAAACCTATCCGGTTCACTAAGGTCCTTTAGGGAAGGAAATTGCTATACTTACTTGGTCTGGCCAACATGTGGCTCCAGACCCACCGCAATGCGGTTGACTCTGAACTGCCCTCTAGGCAATTAGGGATGGGCAATAACTGCTGGCCTACCCAGCAATGCCCTCATCCTGTGAATGAATGAAGAAAAAAAAAATCTGGAAGAAAAGAAATTGATCTAATAGTGACCATGTAACCATTATCAACTGTTTTTAAAAACTCATTTGATTTACTAATATCCTTCAGGGAAGGATCGCTGTCATAGTGGTCTGGCCTACATGTGGCAATGCTTAACTGCTCTTGAGCAATTAGGGATGAGCAATAAATGCTGGCCTTGCCAGCAATGCCTACATCACATGAACAAATAGAAAAAGAGGCAATCAGGTGAGAATTATAACAGCAATATGCAAAAGCACAATGGCCAGAACTTTCTAACCAGACCAGGAACAGCACACATGCCAATTACCTGGCCCTCTGCTAGACCTGATCATTAGCAGCCCCAGAGTTGGGCATCAGTATTAAAAATCTCTTTGGGGGACATATAACATCACTGAACCATTGACTTGAAATAATGATGAAGGCACCTTCTTGTGTCAGATGAATTCCTTGCCTGTAACCAGATGGAAAGTACAGGAGTTATACAAATGATTTGTAACCATTGTAACCATCTTCCTGCTCCATTCATATTGGCATTAAAATTAGACCATGTGGCCAAATCTCATAATGTTTTCTATCACTATTTCACTTGTGGGAGGGCAAAAGATGTAGCGTATCCATATTTTTATAACAGAATTGTAAATGCACTAACACTGTAACAATAAGGGGATTTTTGTGATAGTTGAATGAGAACTAATATCAAATATTTCAAGGTTTATACAGAATTAGGATTTGCAGCAAACAGGCCTTTCAGCCCAACTAGTTTCTGCAATTGTTAATACTCCACAAAGCCTCCTCCCACACAACTTCATCTTAACCAATGAGCATGTCTTTCTATTCTTTTCTTCTTCATCTACTTAACTAACTTTCCCTTAAATATATTCACCTCAAACACTCCATATGATTACAAGTTCATCTTTGTCACCACTCTCAGTAAAGACATTCCTCCCTGAATTTGTTCTGAATTAATGAATGATTTTCTTATATTTATGACACCCAGTTTTGCACTTCCCTACACGTGGATACATTTTTGTTTTTGACCTCTCAAATGCCTGTATAATTTTAAGGACCTCAGTTATGCAATCCCTCAACTATCAGTAACATCCCTGCTTTTCAGTGAAAATGAACTCTCATGTTTTGTTTGCATTTTTTATGGCCTTGTTAATCTGGTAGTTAATATAATAGCAAAGATATCAAAGAAGGATCAATTTTCATCACTGTATGAATGCACAGTACCTTCATGCAAATAATCTTTAATTCTTGACACACATTCATGTAGAATAGTATGAGCATTAAGATCCACTGTATAATGAAGTTAATTAGTTGTTTAAACACAAATTAAATGTTACTTTATGACAACAGAAAACAGGTACTATTTTGATTGAAACAAGAAATCTAAAAGATAACAATGATTTTGTATATCAGGATTCTTCCATGCTACCATGTACAATATATAGATTAATGAGCTTTACATAATACATACAGCAGCACTGCAATTTAATAGACATCATTTGACCGTCTTCTTGAAGTGACAATGAAAACAGAAGGGTTTTCTTATCTAAGAAAGATTTAGCATGCTTTCCAATCCAAGTTTACAGCAAGACAGGAGAAAGATTTTTGTTAGTTTAAATTATTTACAGAATGTAATTGGGCTTTTGTTTATTATACTTTGCGTATCTTATCTATATCAAAGTATTTGTCTTCCTCAATATGTCTCTGTAAGTATTCCCATGTCTACCATACTATTCCAGATATGCCAGACATTGTTTTAAATTATCAACAGCAAAGCATTTTGGACTTAATCCCAACCTCAACTATGCAAATATTTATCAAAATGTTGAATTTTGTTATATTTCTCTCATCAATTTGATAATTTCTTGATTAAAAGCTGTTGCATTTTGAATTAAATTTTACAGACAAGAACTGCATGCTGTTCAAAACATAACAATTTCCTCCTTGCAATTAGCCAGCACAAAATGTATGCAAGTTAATGAATATCCTGATAACAGCGCATATTACTTACATCTAAATTGTCTCTTCCTGCCCAGCCATTCTTAACAACAGAATCATTTCAAAACAAAGCTGGAATCCCCCATCTTGGGTAATTTTTATCCACAAAGGAAAAGACTCTCCAAGGAAATAGAAAAGGAGAACCAAGTACAGAACCATTGAGGTGAGAAAGAAATGAAAATTTGAAATGAAAATGAATGGCAAAATTTTACTAGAAAGTGGAAAACTGCCATAATTTGATAAAATTTGGTGGTGGTTATGGAAGTTAAAAAAAGCTTGCATTTATATAGTGCCCTATGACATCCTCACTTCTCAGAAAATTTCACAATCAATTAACTATTTGTAGTGCAACTACTATTATTCCCTACATAAGCACACAGTCAATGCTCGCTACCAAATCCCACAAGAAGCAATTGAGATGCATCATCAATTAATCTGCTTTCAGCTTTAGGTGGTCTGGTTGAGGAAGGAATTGTGAACAAGGCATGAGAAGAACTTTCTGTGCTACTTAAAACTATCCTGTCAACCTAAGTAAGCAGGCAGATCTCATTTTAACATGGTACCTCCAATTGTGCAATATGTCCTATGACTGCACTGAAATGAGAGTTCAATTTATGTACATGAATTCTGGAGTGAGGTATAAACACTCTTACTTCTGATTTACAAGTATGGGCAGTGACTGGGTTGTTAATGTGTTCTGCTCTGGAGCCTGTTTGCAAGCCAATTTGTACACAAGTCAGATCATAATGCAGGACAATATGAAGTTGCCGTAAGTTGGATCTTTAAAATTACACCCCGTATGGGATATCATTCGTAAGTACAAGCAATCCTAAGTCAGCTTTCATAAATCAAGGACTGCCCCTAACAGTACAAAATAAATAAGCCAAATGTATACAAGTAAAAATGGCAATAAAATAAAAGGTATCAGTATGTTAACAATGGATAGTAGATGTTTGTCACAGACAAGATGATTCACTTTTGCAAACAACAGCTAGGTTTAGGTAAAATAAGTAACCATTAGGATTTTGGGTACTTATTTTTGATAGCATCCACTATGGAGTAAATTTCCTCAGGGAAAAACACTAATTATCATTTTCAAGAGGGTGCAGCCTCAACCGGTAAGGAGACAAATCTCCAAACCTTTATGTGAAAAGTAAATTTTGATGTGGAGTGCAGAAGATCTACGGAGTGACCCAAAGTTGCTGTCTCTTCAGACAGGAGGAGCGGGTCTTCTTATGCCTAAACGATCCCCCCACCAGAACAGGTAATTGAATTGCCCTTTAATTGGATCTGATTTGGCAGCTGATGAACCTAAATGACTAGTCAACACAAATGGGTGAGTAGCCCTACCATCACCAATCCTGCCCTGCAAAAATGGCCTTCAGAGTGGCCAGTAGCAGTTGAGAACTAGTACACCAGTGAGTGGGACAGGTTTGACCCTGTTTTGATCTGCTACTGGCCTCGATAGACCCAAACTTTCAGCCATATATGTTTACATCTTGCCGTTAAGTAAACGAGAATAGCCTGTGACGGAAGGTGTCATCAACAGTGCTATCAAGCAGCACCTGCTCAGCAATAACCTGCTTAGTGAAGCCAAGTTTGGGTTCCGCCAGGGCCACTCAGCTCCTGACCTCATTACAGCCTTCCAAACCTACAAACACTTCCATCTAGAAGGACAAGAGCAGCAGATATATGGGAACACCACCACACTCAAGTTCCCCTCTAAGGCACTCACCATCCTGACTTGGAATATATTGGCGTTCCTTCACTGTCACTCGACCAAAATGCTAGAATTCCCTCCCTAATGGCATTGTGGGTCAATCCGCAGCAGTTCAGGAAGGCAGTTCACCACCACCTTCTCAAAAGCAACTAGGGACAGGCAACAAATGCTGGCCAGCAGCGATGCCCATGTCCTACAAATGAATGAAATAAAAATGATTGTAAATGCTATCAGCAGAGGATTGGTGGTTCAATTTTATCAATTGCCAAACAACAAATGAAGAGAAACTAGGATGTACAAAATTATCATTACTCACATTTATACCAAGTTCCTTGAGATGCTAGTTTAACAGAGAGGTTAGCATGTTTAAAGAGACTGAATGTCAGCCTTGGATGAAGTACTTTATCAAGAAATTATGCAAGAATGTAAGGTGTCACTATGAGAGCATTAACAACATTACTTTCTATCCAACTAATTTCTCATTACCCAATGTTACTATTATACAACAATATTCTGAATTTTGTATTCAAGTGCCAATCTAACCATGCAGTTGGATACTGTGTCAAGTTAAGATTCCATGCAGTGCTGAAATTAATTTGAATAGCAGATATCATTTTATATTACTAATTTAGCAAGACCTCCATTGTTCTTCTGCTAATTCAAAAACTATGGGAATAGAAGGTTTTGGAGGATAAATGCTTGGGGTGGATTTCTATGAAGATTCATCACCTGAACTACTGAAAATGTGGAAGAAGGACTGTGGAAATGAAACAAATGAGTTGGCTCTATTTTCAGGGAGTTTATAAGGCCCTTATACAGAACATGGACAAGCAAATAACCTCATTGAAGTTCACTCTTAGTATCTGCAGTCAATGAGATTAGTCCTGTGTTTCAAGTGAATATAAAAAAGACATTGTTCTCTGTCCTTCCATTTATGATTGTGCCCAATTTAGACCTATGAAATGTTCAGTCAGACCTCATCATATAGTACATAACATAACAGTACCATCTTTACAAAATAGGGTATCTTTGTATATACCATGGAACACCTGTTACTGCGGGACTTCTTTTTATCAAAATAAATTTCATTCTGAATGGTTGATGTCAAAGGGACATCTAAATTGAGAAGTAATTACATTATGGAAAAAAAGGTGTTAAAATTCAGAATTAAACTACTATTAGCTATTAATCAAGATGGTATCATTAGTTTTTCTTAAAAATAATGCAAAACATTTGTTTATAAATACAGTGTACGTTCATATTTTTAAAATACAGGCTCAATGAATTCTTCAGTTCAGCTTCGTAAAGATTTCATTTCAAATTTTGACATATCTATTGCTTCAAAAACCAATATGAATCAATATTAATATAATTTTAATACAGGAACTCTGCATGTATATTAATTTTGCAACTACCATTGAACAATATTTCCTCAGTTTGTCACATATTGCAAAATTATTACTGACATGAAATAGTTATTTGGCAAATAAGGTTGGATATATTGGAGTTGCTTAGCTGGTTAAGATCAATAAAATTATTATTTCAATTCAGACATTTTATTTTTTTCACTTTATTTATCAACAGAAAATAGAATGTTTTAACACCAAAAGAAGTAAAGAAGTACATTGACAGTACAGAAGAATGAATATGTTTTGGATTAAGAAAATGTGCACAGCAGAAGGTAGTTCATCGGGTTGTGTGATTCAAAGAGTGAATAATCAGGTCTCGTTAGAACTCCATGTATCAGATGCATTGTCCCAAGCAGAGAAATCTAGGGATTGTTTTACTGATTCACATTTTGCTTAGGGCAGCATGGTGGCTCAGTGGTTAGTACTGCTGCTTCACAGCACCAGGGATCTGGGTTCAATTCTAGCCTTGGGCAACTGTATGTGTGGAGGTTGCGCATTCTCCCCGTGTCCGCGTGGGTTTCCTCCGGGTGCTCCAGTTTCCTCCCACAGTCCAAAGATGTGCAGGGAAGGTGGATTGGCTATACTAAATTGCCCATAGTGCTGAGGGATGTTTGAGTTAGACAAGGGAAATGTAGGGGTAGGCAAATGGGTCTGGGTGGGATGCTGTTCAGAGGGTGGTGTGGACTTGTTGGGCTGAATGGCCTGTTTCCATGCTGTAGGAATTCTACGATTCATAGCTGACAAGACCAACATTTGTTGTTCATCCTTAATTGCTCTTGAAAAGAAATGGTAGTGTGCTGCTTTCTTGAACTATTGTGACACATCTGGTATTAGTGCAGGTATTTTTGAGATTTAAGATTATGAGCCAACAACAATGAAAGAATGGTGATGAAGTTACAAGACAAAATTGTGTGTGGTTTGGAAGGGTACTTGCAGGAGATGGTATTCCCATATAACTACTGCCCATGCCCTTGTAGATGTTGAGTTGTCACATTTGGAATAATATCCCTTTAATAAGCTCAAAGTGCAAGTAAATCAGGTACCCAGATTTTGCCTCATGACCACAAAGAAAAAGCTTCTGCACTGCACCATTCTGGTCAAGGCTGTGTCTGGGGATTACTCTGTACTGCATACATTAGTTTTGCTTTAAATAAACCTACAAGAGATCTGCAAGTAAATGCAATCCATGTACCTCATCTGAATTACATTGAGATAACAAAAGTATATCATTGTATGGTGCATAGCTGGGTTTTGTTTCTTAGGAAATAGAACAAAAAGAAAAGACCAGACTCACAGGTTCGAAGGCCAAGGGGATAGCAACAATAAAAATATAACCAGCAATCCAGGAGTTCCTGCCTTAATGATTTCTTTACAAACTATGAGTATCAGTCCACCAGTTAATCCAAACCCTCCTCATCTATAGGCTATTTTATATTGGAATGGCTGTCAGGAATCAGGCCTATGTTGAATTGCGAGAAAGCGGGCTACATTTGAAAAAGTGCAGAGCCAACAGAACAAGCCCAGAAACAATGTCCAAGCTAAAAAAAGGTACAGTTGTAAGTTCAGAAGGAGTACACAAAGTTAAATATAAAATGAAAAGAGAAATGGGAGCCATTGATCTTCTGTCTGAGTTCAAACTTTTTAAACAAATAAGGTAGCTATGCATGATTAGACCAAGCAGTTGCACAAATCAATAAAACAAGGTGTGAAGATACTGAGAGTAGCTGGTAATGAGGTAGCTAGTTGTGCAGAGTCAGTACCTGGGAATTATCCGGAAAGGACCAGAAGGTTCTCACAAATCTATGTAAAGTGCTAATGAGCTACATGTGAGAGTCAACTTTAGAATTCCTTAGACTAAATGGAAAAGCCACAGCAACCCATAGATCAAATTGCCATTAAATGCAGTGAATGTGACATTTCAAAGTTTGTAGTTGTGGATAATGAGTTGGTGATTGCTCAAAGTGTTCTAAAAGACCTCATGGAAAAATAGAAAGGTCATGGCATTGTTTCATTGCTATCATATGGCAGAAAATGTGCAGCCCTTGTAGCTGGACAACAGCCCCTACAAGCATTAAGTACAGAAAATAGCATTACAATGTAAACAGCAAGCAAGCTATATGGCAAATGCAATCTATCTCACCCAGAGTCAAGATGTCCTGCATAAGAACTAGGAGCAGGAGTAGGCCGTCTGGCCCTTCGAGCCTGCTCCGCCATTCGATAAGATCCACTTACCCACATTCTCACCGTATCCCCTAATTCCTTTATTGTTCAAAAAAAATCTACCTTTTTTTAAAAAACGTTTACTGAAGTAGCGTCAACTACTTCACTGGGCGAGGAATTCCATAGATTAACAACCCTCTGGGTGAAGAAATTCCTTCTCAATTCAATCCTAAATCTGCTCCCTCTAATCTTGAGGCTATGCCCTCTTGTCCTGCATTCCAAGATCTGTGCAAGTTAAGCAGCATTAAAAGGACACTGGGCCTGCCTATGAAAGAATTCTGGCTCCAAAGATGCAACCAGATGCTATAACAAGGCATAAACCCAACAGACAACAGGCGCAGCAATATGGCAACAGCAGTAAGGAATAAGCAAGAGATTTGGGTAAACAAATGCTGATACATGAAGTTCACAGCAAGACAGACCTATGTTAAGATGCAGAGTGGAACAACTTCCAACCAGAGGACAGACAGGCTTGCCACATTGTGAATGTAACACATTGTGTGGGCAAAGTGAACCAACCAGAAGCTATTGCCACAATCAACATTCACTTGTCCAGAGAAAACTGGTAAACATTACAGTCAAAACCAAGGTTGGCACAGGAGCTAGTGCAATATCCTGCCAGTCCAAATTCTGAAAGACATGTATTGGGGTCACTGGAACTCAATAGTACAATGCATACTCACTAAACTAACAGTGTACAATAGGCCAGGGACTTTTAAAGACAATACTAAAGAAAAAGACGCAATCAAGGTATGTCTGATTCAAGACACCTAAACTTCTCCTGTATGAGATGCCCATGCAAGTTTCAAAACTATAGTAGTTGAAATCTAAGTTCACAAGGGCTAAATTCTTCTTCAAGCAGGTCAGCAAACATTGATGTGTTTAGTACATTTAACCAAGGAATCTTAGCAAGTCACTACCTTCAGAATACTACTTGGGCGATATTCTTCCAGAGACTACCTTTCAGTTAATCTGTCAGTCAAGATCTATTCTAACAACATATGGTCAGAATTACATAAGAGTGCCCTGACGCGTATGCATTACAAATGATTAAGCAAAACCAAAGAAAAGCACGATTGGACCCTCCACTCATCGATGGCATTAGCTCACCATGCAGAGCTTGTTTTTAACAGCAATAAGTACCAGGTGAGTATAAGTTAGATCAATTTCTCTGTCTCTATAAAGGTTGCAGAATCCCTCCTGACCCAGATAAAATCAATGATGCAAGACAAATGCCCATCCCATAAGTTTAAGAGGACTGGAGTGGTTTAGATTCTTCAATTTCTTGGTATTATACATTTCAAACTTTATTGACAAAGTATCATCAGAGAGAGCTCCTAAAAAAAGACAAAACATATATATGACAGGCAGACCATCAATGTATGTTCTGTTACAACATGGAGACAGACAGCCAAACCAAAGTAGCCTTTTTACCTCTGTTTTCACAAGCAGTAAAACTAAACTGTTGAAGACCCTCAAATAATTACTGCATTGATTCCTAACCAGACTTTTGTGTACCAATCCCAGACTTTGTGAATAATTAATTCCAGGCAGTGGTTTTGTATCTTAAACAAAAAAAAAACTATTTATTAAATACAAGCTAACATTAGTAGAAAGAAAATTAAACAGTACAATAAACAGATTGATCTGTGAGCTTTAAACTCAACACGTTTATTTTTCAGCCCATTCACATAAAAGACAGACTGACAAATAAACATAGTTAAGGGATAACTAAAAGAAAATAACAAAACTGGCCAGATTACTTAAACATCCTTCACAATGCATTGTTCACAGGCAAAAATGTGGATTCCTTGGATGCTTTTCCTGAAATGTTGATCAGTGTCACCTTTTTAGTTCACCTGGGCAAATGCAGCAAAACCTCTAACTTAGCATTCCTCACTTTTGGCTTCCAGAAGCTGGTGTATCAGTTTTGGTAGGGAGCTTTTCAAATTTTCATGCTATGCCAGCAGCAGCCCAGAACCATCTCTCAGAAAACATAGTTCAAAAAGCAACTTTAATTCCGGTTTCACCCTTATAAACCAATAGACGCTCCCTGGGGCCTCGGTCATCATTCAAGAACTGTCATCTGCTTGTACATAGGGTCTCCTGCAAGCTAACTGGAATCAACTGACCTTGTTAATAGTCAGCTTTTGCTATTTGTTTAAACATAATGCTGTTCCCGGGAGTCACAGTATCTGTTAAAGACTTTTAATCAAGTCTCAACCAGAAATTAGCCTCCAGGCCTGGCCTCTCAAACAAACAAAACTTACCTGGTCTGTTTTTTTTTAACTCAAACTGTCCCAAAAGACCATCAGTCATTTCCAGCTCATAATTCAAAATTGATAAAAGAATAAAATAAAAATAATGAAATCAGCAAATGTTCTAAAAGTTCAAGTCTGTCAAACACGCATTGTCGGCAGAAAACTGCGTCCTGCAGTACCACAATACAATGAAGAAGACAATACTTGAAGCTGATGCTTCACATCATGCATGGTGGTAAAACAATTACTTTTGGATCCAGAAGCTTATTGCAAGCACAATCCAATTATTCCAACACAGAGTTTAAAGCACTTGCCCTTGTATTTGGTATTACAAAATTCAATAGATAACTGTTTGGTAAACAATGCACTGTGAAAACCAATCACAAAACATTGGGTATTATTTGTTGCAAACCGCTGATGAGTGCATTACCAGATACAGCGATATAACTTTTATAAATCTGGTCCCAAAATAGTCTTCACATATATTGAGCAGACTGCTAAACCCAAACAAGAATTCCATTGGGTCTACAAAATCAACAATATGGACAATGAGGTGGAAAATTTGCTCAAAATCAAAATCAATCAATTGTGTTTTGATCTGTATAAGTGTAAACATTCTCAATTGTAAACAGCTAACCGCCTACACTGAAGGCATTGTGGAAAATTATCATAGCAGGGTAGCCTGACATGATAAGACAGGTACCAGACATTCTCAGATGCTGTTAACCTTGCAGAGATAAGCTTGGTATCTCAAGAGGCATTATTTTGAAAAGGAAAGTACTTGTACCCAAGGTTCTCTTCAAGGACATATGGGCATAATGCAGACAAGATGACTGGTATGACTTGAAGAACAAAAAAAACCAAAGAACTCCGGATGCTGAAGATCAGAAACAGAAACAGAAATTGCTGGCAAAACTCAACCAGTCAGGCAGCATCTGTGGAGAGAAAACAGAGTTAATATTTCATGTTCAGTGATCCTTCAGAACTGATTGTAGCTAGGAAAAGGTTGGTATATATGCTGAAGATAAGGTCAGGGGAGATGAGAGGGGTAAATAATAGGTGCAGATGGAGCCCAGAGTGACAGAACAAAAATTAGACAGACAAAGGAATGGGTAGAGGTCTGCCTAGGTTAGCTAATAGTTGCTGACTGGGATCATTAGCTGACAATGGAATGGTTGTGGTAGCAGCCCATGTGTTGACATGGCTTAGTGTGTAGAGGTTGGGATAAGAACATGTGCCAATTTTCTTGCGTGTTGTTTACGATGTTCTGATTCAGGCAGATTGAGAACATTCTACCACATTCCTGATTTGTGACCAATAGATAGTGAACTGGCTTTGGGAGACAAGTGGCGAGTTACTTGCAATATTTCCAGTCTCTGACCTGCTGGTGTAGATACAGTATTTATATAGCTTGTCCAATTCAATTCAAAGTCAGAAGTCACACAACATCAGGTTATAGTCCAACAGGTTTATTTGAAATCACATCTTTCCAAGTGCTGGTCCTTCATCAGTTATAGAGTAATATAGCATGGAAATAGGTCCTTTGGCCCAAACTGGTTCATGCTGACCATGGTGCCCACTCAGCTACTTCCAATTGCCCACATTTGGTCCATATCCCTCTAAACTCTTCCCATCAATGTAGCAATCCAAATGTTTTTTTAAGTGCTGCTATTTTACCTGCCTCAACCACTATCTCTGGCAGCCCGTTCCATATACACACCATCTCTGCATGAAGAAATTGCTCCTCTGGTCCTTCTTAAATCTACCGCTCTCATCTTAAACCTTTGCCCTCTAGTTTTCAATTCCTCATCCCTGGGAAAAAGATTATATCCATTCATCCTATCTAGGCCCTCATGATTTTATACACCTCAATAAAGTCAACCCTCATTCTCCTATGTTTCAAGGAATAAAGTCCTATCCTGGCCAAAGTTTCCCTAGTACTCAGGCCTACTAGTTCTGGCAACATCCTTGTAAATCTTTGCAGACTTTCCAGTTTGACTATGTCTTTCCTATAATAGTTTGACCAAAACTGTACACAATACTCCAAGTGTGGCCTTACCAATGACTTATACAACTGTAATATAATGTCCAATACCTCACACTTATCTGTACTGAATTGCATTTGCCAATCCTCAGCCCATTTTCCCATCTGATCAAGATCCCTGTGTAATTTTTGACAACCTTCTTCGCTATCAACGATACCTTCTAATTTTGCATCATCCTCAAACTTACTAATCATGCCTTATACATTCACATCCAGAGCATTTATGTAAATAACAAATAACAAAGGTCCCACTGACCCCCAGTGGCACGTCGCTAGTCACAGGCCGCCAGTCCGAGAAACAACCTTCAACCATCACCCTCTGCTTCCTACCATCAAGCTAATTTTGAATCCAATTAGCTAGCTTTCCCTGGATCCCACGCAACCTGACTTTCATGACTAGCCTGCCATGCAGGACCATGTCAAAGGCCTTACTAAAATCCAGATAGACAACATCCACTGCCCAACCCTCATGGTTGCCTCTTCGAAAAACACTAAAAGGTTTGTCAGACGTGACTTCCCGCGCTCAAATCCATGTTGACTATCCCTAATCAGACTTTGACTATCCAAATGTTGGTTGATCCTGTCCCTCAGTATCATCTCCAATAACTTGCCAACCACGGATGTCAGGCCCACTGATCTGTAATTCCCTGCCTTGTCTTTGCTACCTTCCTTAAACAATGGAACAACATTAGCCACCCTCCAGTCTTCTGAAACTTAACCAGTGGCTAAAGATGAAGCTAAAATCTCTGCAAGAGCCTCTGCATTTTCTTCCCTACCCTCCCATAAAGTCGGAGGATGCTGTTAATCAGGCCCAGGGGGTTTATCCACCTTAATGCGCTTTAATGCTGCAAACACCTCAATTCTGGTCATATGTAAGCAGTCCAAACATCCCCACTTGTTTCCCTTATTTCCTTAACATCCATGACTCTCTCCTCAGTAAACGCTGAGGAGAAATATTCATTAAAAATCTCCCTCATCTCCTGTGGCTCCACACATAGGCGGCCATGCTGATCTTTAAGGGGACCTATTCTCTCCCTAGCCACACTTTTACTTTTAATATAGTTATAGAACCTTTTGGGATTATCTTTAACCTTATCTCCCAGATTCATCTTATATCCTCTTTTTGCTCCTCTGATTTCCCTCTGAAGTGTGCTCCCACACTTTTTATAGTCATCTAGGGATTCACGTGAGCTTAATAGTTTAAATCCATTGTATGCCTTCTTTTTCCTGACCAGAGCCTCAATATCCCACATCAGTCAGGGATCCCTAAACCTGCCAGCTTTTCCCTTCACCTAACAGAGATATACTGTCCCTGGTCTCTTGATATCACACTTTTGAAAGCCTCCCACTTGCCAGTCATTCCTTTTCCTTCAAACAGACTCACCCAATCGGCCCCTGCTAGATCCTGCCTAATGGCCCCAAAATTGGCCCTGCTCCAGTTCAGCACCTCAACATGTGCACCTGTCCTATCTTTTTCCATAACTATGTTAAAACTAAGAGTTATGGTCATTGGACCCTAAGTGCTCTCACTTGCCCGACCTCATTTCCTAACATGAGGCCCAGTGTTCCACCCTCACGAGGAGGGCCCACTACATATTGATTTAGGAAACTTTCTTGGACACAATTGACAAATTCCACCGTTAGCGGGCCTTTTACACTGTGGTGGCCCAGTCAATACAGGGGAAATTAAAATCTCCAACCAATACTACTCTATTATTCCTACAGGTATCTGCAATCTCTTTACATATCTGTTGCTCTGGTGCCCGCTGGCTAATTGGGAGACTATAATACAGTCCCAACAGAGTGACCATCCCCTTTTTGTTTTTAAGTTCTAACCATTGGCCTCATTTGATGATCCCTTAAGAATATCCTCTCTAAGCACTGTTGTTATGTCTTCGCTTATCAAAAGAGCAACTCCCCCTCTTCACTTACTTGCATTTCTGTCACACCTGTAGCTTCTGTATCCTGGAACATTGAACTGCCAGTCTCTCAGCCATATTTCTGTTATAGCTATAATATCCCAGTGTCCAGAGCCAATCCATGCTCTGAGCTCATCTGCCTTATCAGTCACGCCTTGGGCGTTGAAATAAATGCACTTTAAACCAGAAGTCTTGTCCCTCCTTTTACTGTGCCTCTGGCTATCCTGAATAGTAATCTTGTTCTCAATGGCTAATGTATTTTCCCCTGACTTTTCAATGGCCCCGCTCTTATTCAGAGTCGCAATCCCCTGCCAACCTAGTTTAAACCCTCCCAGGTAACACAGGCAAATCTCTCCATGAGAATATTGGACTCCCTCCAGTTCAAGTGCAACCCATCCCCCTTGTACAGGTCACCTCGATCCCAGAAGAGATCCCAGTGATCCAAGAACTGAAAACCCTGCCCCCTACACCAATTCCTCAGCCATGCATTCATCTGGCTTGACTTTCTATTTGTATCCTCACTGGCACATGGCGCTGGGAGTAATCCAGAAATCACTACCCTTGAGGTCCTGCTTTTTAACATCTTAACTAACTCCCTATACTCATTTTTCAGGACCTCATTCTTTGGTACAAATGACATAGGTAGACAATGTGCACAATGACTACCCCCTACAGAATGTTCTGCCAACACTCAGAGACATCCTTGACCTTGGCACCCAGGGGGCAACACACCATCCTGGTATCTCTTCTGCGACCACAGAATCCCCTGTCTGTCCCCATCACAACTGAGTCTCCTATTAGTAAGCTCTGTCTGACTGCACCCTTTCCCTCTGAGCCAGTCACAGTGACACTGACCTGACTGCTGCTGCTAGCCCCTGAAAGGTCATCCCTCACAACAGTATCCAAAGTGGTATACCTGTTATCCTGCACTGTCTGCCTACCCTTCTTACCTCTTCTGGTGGTCACCCAACTACTTGCCGCAGGCACCTTCGGACTGACCACTTCACTATAGCTCTTGTTCTCTGCATCCTGGATGATTCTGAATGTATCCAGCTCCAGCTTCAGTTCCCTAACATGGTTTGTCAGGAGCTGCAGCTGGGTGCACTCCTCACAGGTGTAGCCACCAGGGACATTGGAAGTCAACCTGATTTCCCACAACCTGCAAGAGAGCATTCCACTGCCCTAACTGCTGTCCCTACTTCCTTCTCTCTAGACAGAAAGAAAGTAGAGTTAAAAAGCCCTGCTCAGCCTCCCCAAACCAAAACCTCTCAAACAGAGGCTTGAGCACTTCCACTCTAACACTGGCCCACTCTCTTAATGGCTGCTCCCTTGTACACCTTTACCTTGTCAGTTGTCGTTCTCACAGAGTCATTTTTTTGATCAGAGGAAGAGGGAGGATGGAAACACCAATGTAGTGTTTCAGGTTTAACCACACCTTGACACCAGGTTCTCTCTGACCTGCTGTATAGTCATGAAGACTGTGGCAATGTCTCCCAGAATTCTGCTGTGATGACTCTCAGCTGCCTTCTGATATGCTGCCCTTCTTTGCTGTCTCACGGAGGGTTTCCTGCGGAGGTCTCCTGCACAGTCTCCTGTACAATTCACCCAGAATTCCACTGCAATGACTCTCAGCAGCCCTCTGACCTTACCTAATGAAGGAACAGTGCTCCAAAAGCTTGTAATTTCAAATAAACCTGTTGACCTATAACCTGGTGTCATGTGACTTCTGATTTTGCCCATCCAGTCCAACACTAACATCTCCACGTCATGGCAATTCAATTCAATTCTGGCCAACGGCAGTGATGAGAAATTTCTGCTAATGGGTAGATTTCCAACTTTTCTAGTATGGAATTCTGCACTTGGTAATTATTTTTCAACCTTTGCCTCTCTGTGATTTTCGGTCCACTCTATCTGGATCTTGTCTTCAGCCAATCCTTGAAGTCCAGGATGTCCAAGCAGCAATCTGTGAACTCCACTATGGGAGAGCCCCAAGGCAGCTCACTCATCAATAAGGACAGCGAGTTCCACTGCTCTGGAATTCAGCTCCTTGATGAGTCATGACACTGGAATGAAATGTGATAGTAAGTGAGGAGGATCAGAGCCCAACTCACTCCAAATGTACCCTACATACACTTTCTTTAGTGGGATTTGAGCTAGTGCAACTCTATGGTAAGCTTAAGGATTGGGAGCAATTTAGAACCCAGTAAAAACTGATTAAGATGGAGAAAAGAGAATATGAATACAAACAAGTGAGGATCATAAAGGTAGATGAAAGGCTTCTTTAAGTTTCTGTAGAAGAAAAGATTAGCTAGGACAACTGTGGCCCAATACAGGTGATGACAGGAGAATTTATAGTGAAGAACAGAGAAATGGCAGGTAAATTAAACAGTTACTTTGCATCTGTTTTCTTGGAAGAAAATACAGAAAATCTCCCAGAAATACTGGAAAGCCGAGGGACTTGCAAGAAACTAAAAGACATTAATACAGTAGAAAGATAGGACTTAAAAAGTTAACTGGATTGAAAACTGATAAGTCCCTTGTGGCAGATGAGCTTCAATCCCAGAAGGTTGAACATTCAGATAAGGAGCCGGAGAAGGCCAGTTGCACCCTCAAGCCTGCTCCACCATTTAATAAGATCATGGCTGATTGATTGCAACCTCAATATTTCAACGTCTTTGCCTAACAAAGTCTATCCATCTCTGCCTTAAAAATGTTCAAGAACTCTCCTTCTGCTACCAATTTCAAAAAAAAAGTTCCAAAGACTCACAAACCTGAGAGAAAAGTTTTCACCTCATTTCTGTTTAAGTGAACAATCCCTAATTTTTAAACAATAACGTACATCCAATCTGTAAAGACCCCTCAGGATCTTGTATGTTTTAATCAAGTTGCCTCTTACTTGTCTAAACTGCAGTGAATATAAGCCTAGCTGGTCCAACTTTCCTCATAAGACAACCAAGTAATTTTAGCTATCAGTTCGTAAACCTTATTTTAACTGCTTTGAATGCATTTACATTCTTCCTCAAATAAGGTGAACAATACTATGCGCAGAATTTGAGATGTGATCCTGTATAAATGAAGCATAACCTCCCTACTTATATTTCAATTCCCCTCATAATAAACAATAACATTATTATTTTTCCCAATTACTTACTTTATCTGCATGCTAAGCTTTCATGATTCATGCAATAGAATATTCATATTTCTCTCTATCTCAGAGCTCTCAATCTCACAACATTTAGATTGTGTGCTTCTTTTTTATTCTTCCTGCCAAAATAGAAAACTTCAGTTTCCCACATTACACTCCATTTGCCAAATCGTTGCCCTCTTACTTTTCATATCTACATCTTTTTTGTAGCCTCCAGAAGTTCTCAGCACCACTTACATTTCTACCTATCTTTGTGTCATCAGTAAGTTTGACAATCCTACCTCCTGTTCCTTCACCCAAGTCATTTATATAAACTGTAAATGTTTTGAGATCCCAACACCAATCTCTATGGCACACTACTTATTACACCTTATCAATCTGAGAAAAAGATTAACCAATGTCTACTCCCTGCTTCCTGTCAGTCAACCAATCTTCTATCCAAGACAATGTGCTACACCTGAACCATGAGCTTTTATTTTCCACAACAATCTTTGATGTGACACTTTTACAAATACCTTCTGAAAACATGCATACAATCCCATCCACCTCTTCTCCTTTGACAGTATATTACTTTGTCAAATAACTCCTTTTCACAAAACCATGTCAAAGGAGATGTTTAGAGAGATAATGCATGCTTTAGTGGTTATATTTCAAAATTCTATGTACTTGAAAAGGTTCCTTATAACTAGAAAGTAACAATGTAACTACATATTTAATGGGGGAGGAAGAGGAAGAATGGAGAACCACAGACATATTATTTGATGTTAGAAGTAGGGAAAATGTTAGAATCTATTATGAGTGAGGTCATAACTGGACATTTAGAAAAGAATGGTATAGAGTCAACATGGATATTTGAAAGGGAAATCATGTTTGATAAAACTGTTGGAGTTGTTTTGAGGATATTACTTGTAGCATTAATAAAGCAGAACTAGAGGATGTAGTAAAATTTGAATTTCCAGAAGGCCAGGTCCCACACAGGAGGTTAGTAATTAAAATTAGAGTGTGGGGAATTGGGAAAAATATACTACTATGGATTGAGAATTAGTTTATAGACAGAAAATAGGGACTAGGAATAAATGGATTATTTTTTAAGATGGCAGGTTGTTACCAATGGAGGAACAGAAGGACCAGTGATAGGCCCACAGTTGTTCAAAATCTATACAAATAATTTGGATGTGGAAACCAATTGTAATATTTCCAACTTTACTGTTGTAGAATGTAAGTTGTGAGGAGGATGCAAGAAAACCTCAGGAGAACTTGGACAGGCTAAGTGACTGGGCTACAATTAGAAGTCTGTGAACAACAGTGTGCCACAGGGATCAGTGTTGGGACCCTTAATGTTTATTATGTACATTAACAACTCGGATGTGAAAAGAGAAGGTCTAATCAGTAAGTTTGCAGATGACATGAAAATTGATGAGGTTATTGATAACAAGGAGGATGGTCTCAGACTGCAGTCTGATATTGATCAGTTGCAAATAGAGCAGAGCAATGATAGATGCAATTTAGTTCTGGTAAGTGTGAGGTAATGCATTTGAAAGGTCTAACAAGGGAAAGATATACACAATGAATCGTAGGTCTCTAGGGAGTATTGAGGAACAAAGGGACCTTGATATACAAGTCCATAGGCCCCTGGAAGTTTCAGCACAGTTAGACAGGGTGCTGAAGAAGGCATACATGATGTTTGCCTTCATTAGTTGGGGCATAGAATATAGGAACAAGGAAGTCTTGCTGCCACTTTATAAAATATTGGTTTAGGCCGCAGATGTAATACTGTATACAGTTCTGGTCACCACACTATCAGAAAGTCATGATTGCACTGAAGAAGATGCAGAAGAGATTCACTGAGAGAGACTGGATAGACTGGGTTTGTTTTTCCTTGGTGCAGAAGTGGTTGAATAGGGATCAGATCAAGGTATACAAAATTATGAGAGATCTAGACAAGGTAGATTATGAGAATCTTCTCTGCACGGCAACATGTCTAAAACCAGAAGAGACAAGTGCAAGCAGAGGACTAAGTGGTTTAGAGGAGTTATGGGGAAAGATTTCATCATCTGGAGCGTGGTAGAAATATGGAACTTGTTGCTTGAGATGGTGGTGGAGGCAGGTACTCTCACAACATTAGAAAAGCATCTGGATGAGCACTTAAAATGCCAGGGCATAGTCGGCTGTGGACCAACTGCAGGCAAACAGGATTAATATAATTTGGTATTTGTTGGGTCAGCATAGACACTGTGGGCTGAAGGGCCTATTTCTATACATATGACTATGACCTTTTGCAGTATCCAGCACCTTCACTGAATTTTGAAATTGCATGAATTGAATTGAATTGACTGAAGACTGAGATCTGTGATGCTGAAAACCTTAAAAGGAGACACCGATAGATAATCCATCGTAGAAATCATTTTTGAAGGACTGTGCCATCTGCTAATTAGAGACCTTGAAATGCAAACTAATGTCTAAGTGACACTGCACTATAAGCCTTTCCCAATATATGAAATCTGTGAAGATTTGCCTTAAGGTTGTCTGGTGAACTGAAGACAGCATACAGTGCATTTTATACTAATGTATCCCATGTACCAAGACCTTGCAAACAGCAGGAGCACATTCCTGAGAGTTCTCACACTGTGCTGATAATGTGCATAACTAAGTTTTCCACTGCTGATGCCATTGCTTTTACCACATTCCCCATGGAAGGCTTCCGCGTGATGGAGTAGATTTATTTTACACTTCTCCTCAAAGCTGTAGCATATGTTGCACAGAGACAAATAACTTATGGAGATGATAAAACAGCAACATCATTAGGGAAAAAAATGTCACAAGTATTCAATTTCAAGCAGTATAAAATTTATTGGAGAGCAACAGATCTTAACAATCTTCTGTGGTCTGAACTTTTGAATGAAGTTTCCAAAAACAAAGTATTACATTTTTCTTCAACATATTCAAATGTGACAACAAAATTTGTTATGCTCTATCAGCAGAATTATTCTATTTTTGACCACAAAGCTCTTTTTAAATCAGAGACAATGAGTAGATACTTGCTGAGATGTCGGGATATATCCAGCAAGAGTCCTACACTGCCTCCTTCAGGGAATGCCCATGAACCACACAACATTCAGGCATTGTAGAGCATCTGGGACACTCAAAGCACGACCCTGCAGGGGAATTCTCATACAGTCCAGCATCTGGCCACAGGCCAGGATCACGGACGATCCAGGTACAAGTTAAATGATGTGAAGTGATGCCCAGGTTGGAGCACATAGGTGGGAGGGGGCAGAGGATTCATAAAGAAGGACAGTGATTTTTTTAATTAACTCATGAGATCAGGGCATCACTGGCTGGGACATGTGGGGACTTACCTTATACATTCACGATCACCATCCTTAAGATTTAGGATGGATCATATTTTGGAGGGATGTTGAAAAATAATTACCTAATCCTACTTAATGATAGATTGCAGATGTTGCGCTCTGAAACAAACACAGAAGATGCCAGAGAAACTTGGCAGGTCTGGCAGCACCTGTGGAGACAGAAACAGCATTTTAGTGTTTTGTGTCCAGTATGACTCCTCTTCAGAACTGGTTGTTTCACAGCAGAAAATGTTCTAAAGGAGAAATGTTATTCAAAGGCTTGCAGATCAGTGTCCTATGTTCTCTGGTGCTGCTTTGGAAGAATTTTCCATGTTATTGGTAGGAAGAAGAGATTCTATTGTCCCAAGACCATAAAAGCCTCAAGAAAATACATTCACTATTAGAGATCAATAATAGGGGCCTAGCTCCTATGACATGGTGAAGAAAGTACAGTGACCTCACTGGAGTGAATGAAGTAGGAACATCCTTCTCTTAATCTCACCCTTCAGCCTACTGCTCACAAGTCCACTGCCTCACTTTCCCATACTCTCTCAAAATCAAATTGCCAGATTTCACTCTGTCTCTAGTTTCTGATACTTTCACACCCACCATCATTGCAACACTTAATTCTCCACATAATCACATCTTGCACACCCAATACCAATTATTCTACCATGACAGGCATAGTCACTGGATACCCCATAAGAATGCCATTAAAACACTCCTTTTTTGTAGGAGAAGGTCATGTACAACAGCCCTTGGTGCTTGTCAGTGGGAAGAAACTAAGCTAATGTGCAGATCATCACTCACAAAGGCAGGGAGAGTATGGCTATGATGATTAGCAATGCTGAAGGACTTTCTTCCCATCATATGTGCATTTATCCTTTTTACTTTTCTAATTGCAAACTCTGTCCATGAAAATTGAATCTACGTCTCTCATTCTCCCCTCTACACATTAAAGGTTAGTATATGTCCCGCTCTTCTATTTCAGCTGCAGAAAATGTGAAGCTATCACAACCACTTCAGAAAAAGCATGACAGCCTTTTAGATTGTGAATCTCACAGTCTGCCTCTCAGAAGCACCAGCTCGGGAATAGACACCAACGTTCCTGTTATCTTTTTGTTTGTGTGCAATGTCATCTATATCTTAACAGTGACAACATATATTTGCTAGGACCACATTTACTGCTCACCACTAATTGCACAGAGCAGTTGAGAATCAAGCACGTTGCTGTGGGTCTGAAATCACATGTAGGCCAGACCAGGTAAGGATGGTAGATTTCCTTCCAGAAGAACATTAGTGACCCAGATGGATTTTTATGACAATCAACAGTGGTTACATCATTCCCATTAGATTGGCTTTTCTCTAGTCCAAATTTCTTTTAATTGAATTCAAAATTTCACTAGTTGCCAGGGTGGGATTTGAATCCAATTCTTCAGAAAATTAGTCTGAACTTCTGGATTACTATTGTAGTGACATTACAACTACGCTACTGCCTCCTTGTTATACAATTTATATAGTACATTTAAAATAATAAAATACCCCGAAGTGCTTCACAGAAGTGTTATAAGTCAAAAGTAGGTACGAAGCCCTGTGAATGGTATTAGGGCAAATAACCAACAGCTTGATCAAAGAGATAGGTGCAATTTCAAAGAGCAAAAAAAAAAGAGAAAAAGTAAAAAAGTGGATAGAATTAGGGAGGAAATTCCAAAGTTTGGAGCCTTAGGCACTAAAGGCACAGCCACCAGTGTCAGAGTGATTAAAATTAAGGATGCTCAAGAGCCAGAGTTAGTGGCGTGCAGATATCTGGAGAGGCACTGGAGAAAAGTATAGTGATAAACCTGGAAGAGATTACAAAGATTACGTGGAACAAGGACAGAAAATTTGAAATCAATGATTGATCAGGAAGCAATTTAGGTAGCAAAAATATTCAGAAAGCAGCCTAAAGCACTTAAGAACCAGGGGAAAAAATGTTCCCAAATGCCACAGTTAGGTCCTAGTCAAATTTTAGTCCAAAAGTGACCCAAATATCCTTCACTTTTGCTATGTTTGTAGAAAACCTAGATTGAAAATTAATACCTTGATCAGAGATGTAGGTCAAAATTTCTGTGGATATCTTGTAAGCTGCCTCTGAATTTCTATTGAGGACATTATTTGACAGTGTGTCCACAGTCAGATTTGCAGCTCTATATTGACACAATGAAAATGCTTTCACCTTCTATCTATTTTAAAGGAAGCAGGATTTATCATAAACAATTCTGAGGTTGATGGTTGTGCATCATTTGAGAGGAGGCAATACCCTAGTGATATTATTGCTGGACTGTTAATACAGATACCCTGATAACGTACTAGGGACCTGAGTTTGAATCCTGCCATGGCAGGTGGTGAAAATTAAATTGAATACAAATTTGGAATTAAGAGTCTAACGATGGTCAGCAAAAACCCATCTGGTTCACTCATGTCCTTTAGGGAAGCAAACTGTCATCCTTAACTAGTATGGATTTCATGTGACTCTAGATTCACAGCAATGTGGTTGACTCTTAATTACCCTCTGGGATGGGCAATAAATGCTGGCCTAGCCAGTGATGCCCCCATCCAATTAATAAAAAGAAAAATTCAATGCTTCAAGTTTTTTCAATGAGTTCTTCTAGAAGGAATGCATATAGTATGTTGAAATACTTTCAAGTATTATGATATCAGTCCTCAAGGAAGGTGGAAGATCACTGAAAAGCTTTAGTCAATAATCTAAATTAACTTCTCATATTTTAGAAAGATTGGTGTTAGGTTGGTCAAGTCAATCTGGATGGGCATGTCTTTGCTGATGTTACAATTATATTCCCCAGAGGCTGTATGTTTGCCCTGCAGATGTGATGTTATGATGTTTACAAGCAGAGGAAGAAGGACATTGCAGTCTATTAAGACCAACTGTCAACAATATTCTAGTAAAGATAATCTGGATTTAAAATAGATTTGACAGGCAAAATGATCATAATTCTGAGGGAAGTCCTCCGCAGTGCAGTAGATCAGAGAACGTGTGGTTGGAGGAAGGGTTTGAGCATCTGCTGCTCATGTTTACCCAATAAGTTTCTGGATCAAGTTGATTTCACTTTTTATTTTCTTCCCCAAGTTTTAGGGGAGCCGTCAAGAAGACCAACTTTGCACTTGCTTTGAACTGCTGGACAAGCTACTATGTAATAGATAATATACCAATCATTAAGCTAAATAGAAGTAGTATTTGTCCTGGTTCACTTCTACACAACAAAAGGAGCCTTTCAGCGCTCAGTTTGCTTGACATATTTTAAGGTAGAATGTAGGAAGTAGGCCTCCATTCTCTGTTTGTGACTGGTCACAGGCTTCTCGGTGATGGACACATTCTGGTTTTGTGTGGCCACTGTAACACTATCAACGTGTATGATTTTGTGGGATGATCACTGCACTAAACAGTGCAGTGCGGTGCACAGTGGCTCAGTGGTTAGCACTGCTGCCTCACAGTGCCAGGGACCCAGGTTTGATTCCACCCTTGGGTGACAGTGTGGAGTTTGCACATGCTCCCCGTGTCTGTGTGGGTTTCCTCCGGGTGCTCTAGTTTCCTCCCACAGTCCAAAGATGTGCAGGCTAGGTAGATTGGCCATGCTAAATTGCCTGTAGAGTTCAGGGATGTGTAGATTAGGTGGGTTATAGGGAAATGGGTCTGGGTGGGATGTTCCAAGGGTCAATGTGGACTTGTTGGGCCAAAGGGCCTGTTTCCACACTCTAGGGATCCTATAATGTAAACATTGAACAACAAGGAGGACAGGACAAAATATTTTATGAGTTCATTGTAAAGTGTTCTATATCTCCTCTCGATGCCAGTGTTTGGAAAGAAGGAATAATTCCTGAGCAAGGAGTTGAGAAAGTGGATCATTGCTTTTCAAGTGGCAGTGAGCTTTATGAAGCAGTTTGAGTTTCTCTACTGTGTCAAATGCCTTTGTCAGGTCCAGAAATACCTTAGCCATCTAGAAGTGCTGCTGGGAAGCTTGCTTCAATGTATGCTACTAAGGCTACTCACTTGACTGCAGCAATTATGGATAGTCCAAATGTCCACTCATTCCTTAGAGATAGTTAGCTTAATGATGAGTACAGCTTAATGATTGGTATATGGTTTATTACATAATAGCCTCACCAGCAGTTCAAAATCCGTGCAAAGTTATGAGATGGAGTGGATCATATGGTTTGGTGGTTTGGTTAGAAACCTCACAAATGTTCTGCCATATTGCAGGAAGGCAATTATTTTAGCCTTTTTCCAGTTTGACAGAATTGTCAATTATCAATTGCCAGTAATTTGGAGAGAAAGGAGATCAATTCTCTCTTCCTTTTGATTCCCAGTGATTTGAAAAATTCTGGGCAGATATCATATAGACCAGCAGCTTTTCCAGATTCGAGATGAAAACAGTACTACATTTAATTTGCTCACAGTGAATGGTTCGGGAATAGTTGCCAATCCTCCTGCTATCAACAATTTAGCCAAAAATTACAGCATTGTAATTTATGAACCTGTATTTTTCCTCCTTTCCAGAGTTCATGCTGAACCTACAGCAAAAGGAGACATAAAATGTTAAAATTTTTGTGTAAAATTATCAAGGCTTATGCTCAATACCAGTCAGTATTTTTGTAAGTGGTTATCATGTCACGGATAATATATACATGTTATTTGCTCCCTTAAACTTCAATGAGTACCCACTGTTCCCTGTAACTTTCCGTAAGTTCAAACAGTACTCATCCTGATGATCACCCATGGAAGTCTGTTCCGATTCATGAGAGTGATCAATCCTGCCCTAGTTACCTTTATAAGTTACTCCCTTTGTCTTGAAATGCACAATTCTTGGAGTGTAAAGATCACATGACAATCATTAACACAACCACTTCCTCCATCTTTGAATCTACAGCTTAAATCGTGTAGCAATTCCATGCCCTCAGCGTATGACTTTTCCTTTAAAATATTGAAGTTTTTCAATTGAGCAAACTTTGGTTTATCAATATCACCAGGTTGATGACTGTGTTTTAGCTTCTGATATGGTTTTAAGATTAGTATTTCCAAGAGAAGTATGGGGTCAATCCAGATGCATTGGAACCAGGTCACCATTTCTGAGTTCTGTTAGCAACTTAACCACATGGGTTCAATTGTCAAGGCAGTTGCATAAAATCTGAGTAAATATATGTCATTGTGTAGTCTGTTTGGACTAGCTATTCCTTGCTTTATCAAATTCATGAAGTCAATCCATTCTATCTCTGTCTGTTTGAATAATTTTGGCTTGAATTTGTCCATATTATGGCTAAGTGTCAATTTCATGGAGTTTCACAGAGATTTCTCATCCATGACCCTGAAAACTTTTCTCACTCAGTTCCCTGCTACTTGCCTCATTAAGTATACATCTCACCTCTGCTGCACTCATCTAATTCAATCTTGTACTCAGTAGCGACATAAGAGCTGGAACCTTATGGCATTCACACAATGGGCATCACAGTTAAACCCACAGCTGCACATCATTTGAAACACTGCAAACTGGTCTGAAGTAACTATCAATGTCAATGCAGGGTCCACAGGCAAATTGAATGCATAACAGTATGATGAGAATGCTACTAACAATTGCATCCAAGGGTAGGTGCCATCTTTTCTCTGCTACTCCACATTCACACTAACTCTCCCATAGCACCTATCTCCCACTAAGTCTACCATTCAAAATTGCATGCAGCATCTCCAGTAAATGGCTCTGACCCACCCATTTATGCAAACAGCTAACCCTCACTGTCCTCTCTGCTACCTACTCACCACCTTTCCTGTCTGGGGACACAATAGCTCCGCAACTGATCAGAGTCACCATCAACTGGACTAAGGACATCTCCCCATTAACTTTCAGACAATGCCAGTTGGTGGAAGCTCATTGCCATGTGTTTGCCATGCTGTCGATGTGGCAATGATGTAGCATGATGTTATTTGGTAACATATCCACCCTCCTAGACTGATCATTGCTGGTAAACATTATAAGCTACTTGATAATCTGTTGGTACCAAAAGTCAAGGGAGAGATGCTGTGAATATCCAAGCAAGTGCAGAGTGAGTGAACACTAAGAAAACAAGCTCAGAACCCTGAAGTGCATCCTATTCCGATACATGAGATGGGTGCCTGTCCCTACGTGCAATGTGGCCTGGCAGCTTTGTGCAATGTAAAGCATAGTGAGCTCCAAATTTCAGTATTGAGGTGGTGAAGTGTGGTATGGTATGTTATGTTATGCTAGCCATGGTATGTTAGCCTAAGGTCTGCCATGATGATGTGGTGAGGCTAGTGCTTTGTCAATGCGAACATCTGTGGACAGAGTGCAAGTGGGTTAGTGCCTTTAGAGTGTGCTGTAAGATGTTTGGGATTGCTGGCCAAGATGGATGCCTGGAGAGGATGCTGGAGAGCTGCAGTCAACATATTATTGCGCTGTCTTTCACTCGGGAATTGCCACCATCTAGTTTCTCACCAGTACCTAAATAAATAGCAAACTGCATATAAATATAGCAAGACTAGATAATAATGAGATGTTAATACACATAAATAGGCCTCTGGTCATCGAGTAATAGAGGTCTACAGCATAGGAAAAGACCTTTCAGCCCATCATGTCTGGTCAAAAACAACCACCTCAATATTCAAACCCATTTTCCAGCACTTGGCGTGTGGCATTTGTGCTTTGGCGTCAAAAGTGCACATCTAAATATTTCTTAATTGCTACGAGAGCCTCTGCCTCTAACACCTTTCCAAGTATTGAGTTCCAGAATCCCAACACCCTCTCGGTGAAAAAGTATTTCCTCATCTCCTCTAAACGTTTTGCTCCCTACCTTAAATCAGTGCCCCCTAGTTATTGATCCCTCCATCAAGGGGATAAGTTTCTTTCTGTCTGCCCTGCCCTACCCTACCCTATTGGCCCCGTCATCATTTTATATATCTCAGTCATATACCCAGGAAAACTGTGCAGTGGTCTCTTTTAGGATACTGTCATGGACAGATACATCTGCAGCCAGCAGATTGTTAAGGCTGAGGTCAAGTATGTTTCTCCTCCTTGTCCGTTTCCTCACCAGACCCAGTCTAGCTGCTATATTCATTTGGGACTCAACCAGCTCTCGTAATGCCTCTGCCAGGCCATTCCTAGCAATAAACATTGAAATTCCCTACCCATATTACATTTGCACCCTTGCACCCTCAGTGCTTACTCCAAGTGTTGTTCAACATGGAGGAGTACAGATTCATCAGCGGAGGGAGGATGGTGAGTGGTAGTCAGCAGGGGCTTTCTGTGTCCATGTTTGATCTGATGCCATGACAATTCATGGGGCCTGGATTCAAGTTGATGACTTCCTTAACTCCTTCCTGACTATATGTTATGGTGCCACCACCTCTGCTGGGTCTGCTGGATTAAAATGGCTGGGATCTTGTAAGGTGTGATTCCGTGAGTATCACTATGTCAGGCTGTTGCTTCACTAGATGGCTTGACTCATCTCCCAATACTGACACTAGCCCCCAGATGTTAGTATGGAGGATTTCACAGGGTCAACAGGGTCGATTTTGCCATTGTCGCTTCTGGTGCCTGGGTTGATGCCAGGTAGTCTGTCTGGTTCATTTCTTCAGGCTTTGTAGTGTTTGATACAACAAAGTGGCTTGCTATGGTATTTCAAAAGGCAGTTGGGAGTCAACTACATTGCAGTGGGTCAGGGGTCACATATAGGCCAGACAAAGTGAGGATGGCAGATTTCCTTCCCTGAAGGACATCTGTGAAAGTGGTACGTTCACTTTATCTACCAGTGCCTTAAATTCTATGTTGTTGTTTGAAGTTCCTAATCGTACCTAGTGTGTCAAATGTGTATTTGTGAGGCAGGTGTAGTACCTGGACTTGATTATCTTCTTTGAGAGAATGCTATCTCACAGGAGGTGTGTGGAGCCAAAGTAAGCTTTCACTTTAAAAGCATAGGATGATAGAAGTGGGCATTTTTCTCATTACGAGTCCCTAAAAATCATTGTCCTGCATTCTGGCTTTCGGCTCAATATCATTTTGCACAGTAATTGTCTCTATATCAAATGCTTTGTAAATCAAATACCTCATGGTAGCCAACCCATCAATTTCTGCTTAAAGGACTGAATTTGAGGCAAACATGACGACTTGATCCATCACATTTAATTCCTGAAATCACCATTGAATTTCTCTGCTAACTTACTCAGGTGTGCACAGAAGATTTCTGAGTGGAACCATTTTCCTTTGTGCTTGATTTGGTTTCTAGTCTTTCCTTCAATCTCAAGAAGTGTTACAGTATTTAATTTCTTTAAGTGACAGGATAACAGACTTAGTTTCAATTTGAACACATCCACAGTAATGATCACAGCAGGCCAAGCAGCATCAGAGGAGCAGGAAAGCTGACGTTTCGGGTCTGGACCCTTCTTCAGAAAATGGA
>NC_063332.1:134992568-135035886 GCF_021869965.1 Rhincodon typus | reverse complement strand
ATTTTCTGAAGAAGGGTCCAGACCCGAAACGTCAGCTTTCCTGCTCCTCTGATGCTGCTTGGCCTGCTGTGTTCGTCCAGCTCTATACCTTGTTATCTCAGATTCTCCAGCATCGGCAGTTCCTACTAGCCCCACAGCAATGATCATATGTGCTAAAATTCTCTTTTTACTGATTTTACTGTTCAGCCTGTTCAGCATTGATGCTATGTCTAAGGAACCCAAAGTTGAGCAACGATGCATTGTCTAACTGCCCACTGCACATTTAATTCCTTGATGCAATTTCAGGCATCAGATCTAAAAATCTTTGCTGGACCTTCCTTTGGCTTAACCACCTGACATTAACATGGAGGATGAATTGACCTCAGGCAGCAATGAGTTTTTCAAATAAGGAATTAAATGTTGGTGTTGGTGTTGAAGGGCTCTTGCTTCTATCCAGTTTACAGTCTGAGGGACAACTTTTATTATATGTTAGATGTTCATAACCTTACTCGCTTGCAGGTGGATTACACAGCTATAATTGACTAAAGAGGGGAAATCAGGACTATTTCTGCAAAATGCAACAAAAGTTGCATTTACACCAAACATGATTGTTACAAGATCAGTTATAAGAGGAAGCAAAAGACTGGATTATGTTCTGCCATCATGAAAACTAGAAATGTACCTCAACGTTTTTCAGTAAAAAAAAGCAACTAATTTTCAACTGTATAAATTGTATAACTACTTCTCCATTATAATTGACATCTTCAAAGTACAAATGTCAAATGAACAACTAGCTGTTTGAATGGCTCAGCCCTTTAAATAGTATTGATGAAGAGGCTTTCCTGCTTTCAGTTTCATGAGTTGATCACATCACAAATAAGGCAACAGGAAAGCTAATATCACAAGGAATCCCTCAAATGTTAGGTAATTATTTTAATCAGCAGTCTGCATATTTCTAGCATGTGCCTAGATAACTAAGGAGTAGCCCCATTAAATAGAACAAATAAGGTAGGCATTCAGGCCATTTTGGTAGTTTAGACATGTGTGCTGATCCAGAAAAATGGGCACAGCACCATCAAATTCTGTTTTTTAGTTCTTTATCATGCTTCTTTCCTCAATTGATTATTATAAAATATGTCTCTTTATCAAAACTACTGTTTTTATATGTTAATTTGTCCTTTCTTTTAATGGCAACAGGAGTTGTTGGATTTAGAAAACACTTCCATAACTGCATTTTCTTAAATATAGACTAATATAGCTTAATGAATGTTTGACAGAGTAACAAAATTTTCATTGCTTCTATAAGATAAAGAGAAATAAGAAAGATATCACATGTAGCAGGTTTTTCTCAGGCCCTTATTGTGTACATCATTATCTTCCAGCACTCTGCTATTGAGATTCTGAGTAGATCTCAGTTTGCCATTGTTATGGTATTGATATGGATGTACATTGCAATGTAGTTTTGAACTAATTCGGATCAAGGAATTTCCATTCCACAGTGTGGAAATAATCAGCTTAGACAAATGCAAATTCTCAATTTGCCAAATGTTTTGACCAAATGACAGAGTGGTTCTTAAGTGATGTTTGGGTGAAAGTACCTAATTGCCATAATGGTGTGGCTACCATAAACTCGTGAATGAACCAAAAAGCATTCTAACATAAGAAAAAGGCAGTAGTTGATTTGAAGGTAAGCAATGAAGCCTTGCACTCATGCATTCTTCATTATATTTGATTTTAATAAAAAGAACTAAAGTCTGTTTTAATTTAAAATGTATGCGATGCATGTGGGCTTTAATCATCAAATAAGGTATTTCATTTAGAAAAACAGAACTATAAAATATGAACATGATAAAAGAATGTCTGCTATTTCGGTGCACTTGTCAATCAATTACTGAAAGTTTTGCCTTAATATAACTCCGTTAATCAAAAAATAAATGTAATATGACACTACACTGTACATTCAATCAAATTATTGTAATTGTATCAATCTAGATCAGACCATACTTAAAACCGTCACAAAAATGTTGGGCACCTAACCTTCTAAAGAGTGTTATAAATAACAAGGAAAACTTTGGCACTTACTAGCCACCGATCACCAATCCAACGTGCTGCAAATCTCCAGGCTTCAATCCCACATGCAGTCTTGGTTTTAATGGATGTTTGTTCAATACAGCTCTAATTGCCACCAACATCGCAACTACTCTGATTTAATTCATGACTCACACACATTGTGCCCCACTCACTGACATCACTAAGCATCCTTATATGCCACTAATAAATTTTCCAACTCCCACTCACAATAGTGTGCCATAAAAAACACTACATAATGCACAAAAAATAAACTTCATGGACATGTAATCCAATTTCACTTGCCCAAAAAAACACACTTGTGGCAAAGGTAGAATGCTCAGTCGTAACCTGTTAAATATAGAATTCAGGGATAGCTGTACAGACCTAAAAATACCAAAAGTACATTACTAGCATTCTTGAGTAATGTGAATGACTGAGTGCTTGAATTAGTCAGCCTCTAAAACACACAGATGCGAATAATTTCTATGTTCAACAGTCTCCAGTGAAATATCATTCTATTTATTCCACTTCTGAGTGCTGAGTAAATAACGATAATGAATAGTCAGTCATTTGCAACTCATACAGGCACAGGAAGTGAATCTGTTTTTTACATTATTCAGTCTCCGGAATTGTCTCAGTTTAAATAAATTGCTGCAAAGACTAAATGTTAATAACCAACGTTGGCGTGGATTTAAAATCCTGTCACTGTGCTTCACTGGCATTTTAAAGAGAAATCCATCTTTTTTAAAAAATTCTAACTTCCTAATTGGTTCAAATAACAAAATAAAATGCCATTGGTACTGGAAACATGAGAATGAATTTTTAATTTTAATTTACATGAAAAATTGATAAATGCTCAATCAGGTTAACCTGATAAGATCAATATCTGCTATTTCTGACAATGATTGTCGTTTTGAACTCTGTCCCGTTAATACACAACAGTATCTCCCCAGAGGATGGCAATGGACCTTGTTTGGTAGCAGCTGACAATCAGGTGCAATACTATCTTACAGCATCTGTAGCATCGAGAACAACTGGATGAAAATTATACACTTTAAAATTAAAAAGAAGCACATGGCATTTTGAACATAGTGAAAGATAAAGGCTTTGATTTCATAAAATATTGCCAGCCAACTTGTTTAAGATTTTCTGTTTTCTGTGCTTGGCCCTGACATAACCTTATAACTCATCCATTGGCATCTCATAAATACACAATGGAATAGGATCCTCTTCAATGACATCAAGACTGATGTGCAAATTAACTCCACCTATTCACCTTTATCCAATATCCCTTAATACTTTTGGTTAACAACAATCAAAATCAATTTATGTTTAGCGATTGATTGAGCACTGTTGTCATTTCCAGATGAGAGTTCCAAACATCCATTATCCTTCACATCTGTAAGTGTTTCTTAAGGTCGAATTTTATATCCCACCCTTGGATCATGGCTAGGAAGCAAGAGGATTGGAATTGTAAAACCATGTAGCATGATGGAGGAGGAGCATTACCTACTTGGTACTTTACCTGCAACAAAGTATGCCATCTAGCGAGGCTGCAGGTTGAACTCTGGTAGGGGCCATCCTGTTTCGGCAACCTCTGCCCAACAGAGACACAACCCACCACAGCACTATACCCCTCCTATGTTTCCCCGGAACTTGACCTTACATTGTCGTTGGCAAGGCCTACCAGTATGGCACCATTGGACCAATTCACACCATTCACTTCGCCATCCTTTCCAGCATTAATCATAAGAATAGAAGAACTAGGAACGGGAGTAAGCAATGCAGCCACTCAAGCCTGCTTGGCCATTTGACACAATCATGGCTGATCTCATCTTAGTCTCACCTCCACTTTCCTGCCTGCTCTCTAGAACCCTTCAATCCATTACTAATTAAAAATCTGTCAATGTCTTCCTTAAATTTAGTCAATTGTCCAGCATCCAGCATCAGTGGTTACTGTCTGCAATCCAAACAGTGACCACTGCTCATCTGATACACTAACAGAACATTCACCCTGATCCAAAGCAAACTTACAGCCTTAAAATTGGCTTAGGGCTTCCTGGTTACATGAAGAGGGACTTGCTCCAACCTTGGGGTGGGGAACATCACCTCTGTGTAAAATTCTATCTATAATTTCACTCCTGGATATTCTGTGTTTATATACCTCATTAAAATGACTCAAAATGCTTCAAGGTCAATTCATTTCTTTTCATAATTTGTACTGTTGTTTTGTCAGCAAATGTTGCATCACATGGCAATGTTCCATAGACAACAAATTAATGATAAATGACTAATTAACATGCAATTTATATTGGCAGAAAGATAAATATTGGCTAGAACACAGTGAAACCACCTTACAGTTCCTTAAATAAGAGACATGGGAACTTAACCAACAAACTAAATATGCATAAGGTCATAAATGCCTTTTTTAATGGAAAACATTTCTAACAATACAGCACTATCTCTCTACAGCACAAAAATATCAAATCACATATTGCACTCAAGGTAGCCTCAAAAACATGGGGGTGATGAAGGAATTTCCCCTCTAAACTTCACTCATGGCCCAAAAAAAAATAAAAGAAATCAAGAAAGGTCTCCCCTTATATTACCTTGTGCTATGGCTCTCTCATGGGCCAGGGCTGAACAATTGTCACCTTATTGATATTTGGAAAATTTGCAGTTTGATTGGAAATGCTGCAAGCATAGTGGAGTCAGAACCTGTGAGAAGCTGCTTCTCAGTCACAGGTTTTGTTTCTAATGTTGCCACTCTAGCTCCTCCAATCACAGGTTGAACCTCTAATGTTGCTGTTCCAGCTCCTCCAGTCATAGGTTCCTTTCTTTCACTCTTCCAGTCACAGTCTCTGGCGGAAAAGCATTCAATCCTTTCCAGTAACTTGCTTCTTCTTTTATATTAGTTCAATGAATTGTTCTGTGGATATTGTTGCAAGTTCAAACATCTGGGTAGAGGAAAAAATACTGTGAAGGAAATCCATTGTTGTTGTTCTCCACTTCACTTGATGAAGGAGCAGCACTCTGAAAGCTTGTGATTTCAATTAAACCTGTTGGACTATAACCTGATATCGTGTGACTTCTGACTTTTTCCACCCCAGTCCAACACCGGCACCTCCACATCATTGTTCTCCTTTAGTTTTTCTTAAATGTTCCTAATATAAAAGTGTCTATCTATACACAAGCTGTTTCAATACATGTTTCCTTTCTTCAAAAAACTGTTGTAATCAGAAAAGGTTGGGAAATCTGGATGATCCAGAAGAGCCCGACATTGCAGGCCCTGAGTCTGCTTTAATGTGAGTCATTAGAGAAGAAAGACTGAACTGGGGATAGTGAATGATTAACTTTGCTAATGGAACCAGACATATACTACCGCAATAAAGACTGGGTCAAATATGGCAATATCATGCCACCAATCTTCTTCTCCACTTTCCTCAATGTAACAATGCACTTCAAATGCTGAAAATTACTTACAGGCTTGAGATAATTTGCAAATAGATGGAAAATGTTCTGTCTATGCCACCTTTAATCCAAAACCAAACAGTCTTCCAACAACAGTCTTAGAGCTTCAATGGGCTGATGACACTTGTTTGCGCGATCACTTGTCAACTCTTTGTCAAAAGAATATGAGAAAATTAGCTTTTCAGTAAAATCCAGAAAACATAAGTCCTTTTCCAACCAACTCCCACCACACTACAACACTGGACCAAGTCAATTAGGTCAATAGCGAGATCCTGGAAAACATAGACGTCTTTGCACATCTTTGGAACCCCCTCTTGCTGAAGGCACGACATACACAATGAAACTCATCATTGCCTACAATGTTCCAGCTCAGCCTTTGACCCAATTAGGAAAAGAGTATTTGATGAGCAGCATCTCAAATCTGAGACTGAAGTTATGGTTTACCAGGTAGTGTGATCCCTATGTTCCTGAATGCTTAAGACATGTGGACAGTCTACAGCAACTTTCATAAAGCACTGAAGCACTACCCTCATTGATGCCTTTGCAAGATCTTTCAAATTCAGTGGCAAGAAAGGCAGTCTAATAGATGTTCCCCAATCTGCCTTGCATTGATATTCCTACTCAAAACCAGTTACAACAGATGGGACATGTCATTTATAATCCTGACACAAGAGTCCCCAAGTCATTGCTCTATTCAGAACCCAATGGCAATAGGAGACTTCTTGCAGGACAAATATAAATGTTTTAGGGATGTCCTCCAAGCACCCTAAAGAGATTAAACACATTTGTCAACTCTTGCTTAAGACTGATCAAAATGGAGAAGGCATTGAGAGCGTTTGTTAGGAAAGTGCAGAAGTAAAGTCGAAGCATCAGAGGGAGCATATAAACCTCCTAGCAACCCATCTATCTAATCCTGCAAACGCCATTGCACACAAATGACAGAATCTGCAGATCACATATGGGCCACTGCTTTTTGTCATTTATATAAATGATTTGGATGTGAACATAGGAGATAAGGTTAGTAAGTTTGCAGATGACTCTAAAATCGGAGGTGTAGTGGACATGGAAGAAGGTTACCTCAGAGTGTAATGGGGTCTTGATCAGATGGGCCAATGGGCCAAGGAGTGGCAGATGGAGTTTAATTTAAATAAATATGAGGTGCTGCATTTTAGAAAGGCAAATCAGAGCAGATCCTGGGGAGTGTTGCTGAACAAAGAGACCATGGAGTGCAGATTCATAGTTCCTTGAAAGTGGAGTCGCAGGTAGATAGCATACTGAGAAGGTGTTTGGTATGCTTGCATTTGTTGGTCAGTGCACTGAGCATAGGCGTTGGGAGGTTATGCTGCAGCTGTTCCGGACATTGATTCAGCCACTTTTGGAATACTGTGTGCAATTCTGGTCTCCCTGCTACAGGAAGGATGTTAGAACATAGAACAGTACATCACAGTACAGGCCCTTTGGCCCATGATGTTTTGCTGACCTATTAACCTATGAAATGTTGTGAAACTAGAAAGGGTTCAGAAATCATTTACGAGAATTTTGTCAGGGTTGGAGGGTTTGAGCCATTGGGAGAGGCTGAATAGGCTGGGGCTATTTTCCCTGGAGCGTCGGAGGCTAAGAGGTGACCTTATACAGGTTTATAAAGTCATGAGGGGCATGGATAGCGTAAATAGGCAAGGTCTTTTTCCCAGGATGAGGGAGTCCAAAACTAAAAGGCATAGGTTTAAGGTGAGGGGAAAGATATAAAAGGAACCCAAGGGTTTTTCAAGCAGAGGGTGGTGTGTATGTGAAATGAGCTGCGAGAGGAAGTGGTGGAGACTGGTATAATTACAACATTTAAAAGGCATCTGGATGGGAAAATGAATAGGAAGGGTTTAGAGTGATGTGGGCCAAATGCTGGCAAATGGGACGAGACTTATATAGGGTATCTGGTCAGCAATGGACAAGTTGGACTGAAGGGTCTGTTTCTGTGCTGTATATCTCTTACTCCATGACTTAACACCCACTTCAGAATCATCAAATCAGAATGGAAACGTGTCCTCTTTGATCCTAAGAGACTGCTTAAATAGAAGGACAATACAAATGAAGCTCAGGGGGGAATGTAATAATACAAACACAAAAATACAAATGAAGGTATTGGTGCTGCATACTGGGAGAACTCAATGGTCAAAGCCCTTTTTACACTTTTGTTGTAAAGAATATAGATAATGAACCCTATATTCACTCTATGCTCATTCATTCTTCATTATGCCGTTTAGGCTGTGGATTTCCTCAATGCATCAGATGGAATGATATTGTAAGTGCATTATTTAAACATGTGTTTACGATTTTGCAAAGGAAACCTCCCGGCACCCACCATGTACATTGCTAATGAATGCTGCCTGTATCCATTATACCATTGTGCTGAAATTGCACTGTCCAACACTCTCAACAGGGAGTTACACTCACAGGGATCACGTCATGGAAAATATTGGATTTATAGACAATTATGAACTGAACATTTACAATTTCCCAAAAGCTGTGAGTGCCCATCCCTGTTAGGGGCACCCGATTATGGCACCATTCTTAATACAACAGGAGAGATCAACAGATTGGAGCTTTGGACTAGATCCATGTGCTACAAGTAATGAGTGAACCATTCATGATTGAGCAATGAACAATTATTGATTAACCTGGATTTCATACTCTAAACTTCAAAATACAGATCTTTTAAGACGGAATGCTTCTGTGTTGGTCACTCTTAGCATTCACATGTAAGTGCCCTGATTGTTAGGTTTTTTTGTTCATTAACATCACAATTCATACAAGAAAAATGCAGAAGACAAAGACCCTAAAATTCTAACATTTGATATGGCATTAACCCATTTTTCAATCTGGCATGGTCAGAATTTGGGAAGGAAGTTGTATACTTCAATTAAGGCTATCCTAAAATGTCACAGAAATAGGTTGCAATGATGTTTTCACCCATGTCAAATTGCTGAATGTAGTTCATAGATTTATTCAAGTAATGTTACCACCAGTCCTAATTGCCCACAGATGCAGTAATTCCCTGAACTTGAAGAAGAAGCCTGAAGAAGGTTTTCTTTCCTTGGGCCTTCTCCTCTTTTTTTCATTTGTTAGCAAAAGGACAAAGAGCGGTACCATAGAGAATCTAAACCTTCCTGTAGCTACCAAAACCTCAGAAAATATAGCTAAGAAGATCATTCCTTAACATATCCATGGAACTATGTATCAAGTATCTTCTATGTTCTGTGGAACGTGTACAGATGTGCCTAGGACTGCCAAAGTGCTCTGGTTTGTAGTGTGTCACTCCTTGATAAGATTGCACTAGTACCAGGAAAATTTATGCGATTTTCCTCAACTATGAAGAACCTGTGTTTAGTTTTTTTTATGGCAGGACTACGTGATTATTGCCTGAAAGCACAACAGTTAAGGACTGTGACCTCCAATTATGGACATCATGTTTCAGCTCCAAGAATTGATGCTCTGGCTTTCTTCTGCGTTCTGGATAACACTGGGGGGAGAATTTGAATAGGACTGACATTGAGCCTTGGATTACAATACACAATTACACAGTGTCTGTTTCTTTTGAAGCAGCCAACATGTAAACATTGTGCTTCTTGCTTAGCTGCATGATTGTAATATGCAGCCCAGTCCTAACTGCTCTGACTGGCCTCAAGCTTGACAGGAGGCCTAAGTGTATGCATGGTTAGCACATTGTGCTGCTGACCTGCATTACTTCCTGCAATCAAGCTGTGGGAAGTGCAACAACTGTCTCCACAAGGCTTCAGTAGAAAGAAAATGAATGAATAGGTCAATAGGAAGTTTTTGAATGCAGCCCTAATGGACTTAGAAATGAAGATCAAAAGGAGGAAAAGCAACTTGTTTCTAAAGGACCAGAAATAGTGGGAACTGCCAATGCTGGAGTCTGAGATAACAAGGTGTAGAGCTGGATGAACACAGCAGGCCAGGCGGCATCAGAGGAGCAGGAAAGCTGATGTTTCAGGCCTCCGCTTTGTTTCCCTGATGTAGAGGAGGCAACATCGGGAACAGCGGATACAATATACCACTTTAGCAGATGTGCAGATGAACATCTGTTTAATGTGGAAGGTTTTCTTGGGGCCTAGTGTGGAGGTGAGGGGGGAGGTGTGGGGGCAGGTGTAGCACTTCCTGCGGTTGCAGGGATAAGTGCCAGGGGTGGTGGCGCTAGTGGGGAGTGTGGACAAGGGAGTCACGGAGAGAGCGGTCCCTCCGGAAGGCAGATAAGGGTGGGGAGGGAAATATATCCTTGGTAGTGGGGTCAGATTGTCAGATGCTAGATGCACATCTGCTAATATGGTACATTGTGTCCGCTGTTCCCGATGTGGCCCCCTCTACATCGGGGAAATGAAGCAGAGGCTTGGAGATCGCTTTGTGGAGCACCTACGCTCGGTTCGTGACAAACGACAACAGCTCTCAGCCGTGAACCACTTCAACTCCCCCTCCCACTCCTTGGATGACATGTCCATCCTGGGCCTCCTCCAGTGCCACAACGATGCCACCCGAAGGCTAGAGGAACAGCAGCTCACATTCCGCTTGGGAACCCTGCAGCCCAAAGGTCTTAATGTGGACTTTACAAGCTTCAAAACCTCCCCACTCCCGACCTCATCCCAAGACCAGCCCATCTCGTCCCCACCTCCTTGACCTGTCCGTCTTTTCTCCCACCTATCTGCTCCTCCCACCTCACTGACCAACCCCCACCCCCACTTCCTACCTACTAGCCTCATCCCCACCTCCTTGACCTGTCCGTCTTCCCTCCCAACTACCTGCCCCTCCCTCCTCACTGATCAACCCCCATCCCAACTCCCTACCTACACTCACCTTTACTGGCTTCATCCCCGCCTCCTTGACCTGTCCGTCTTCTCTCCACCTATCTGCTCCTCTATCCACCCTCTATCATCGCCTCCCCTCCCTCTATTTATTTCAGAGCCCCCTTCCCGTCCCCCAATTCTGAAGAAGGGTCCAGACCCGAAACATCAGCTTTCCTGCTCCTCTGATGCTACCTGGCCTGCTGTGTTCATCCAGCTCTACACCTTGTTATTCTAAAGGACCAGGAAGCTCTCAAGATATATGTGGATATGGAAACGTATGCAGCTTACTAATGAGGCCACTTTCTATAATCTAGCTGTAAGAATCTGATAGTAGTGATTACCTCACATGGGTGTCAAGGTCAGTAAGCTCACCCCTTCAACCAACAGCTCCTACCATACATTTCTTAATGCTTACTTTACTACAATCAGGGCTAAAACTTACCTCACCACATCATCAGTCCACTTCCGATCATCAGCGATGTCATAGAAGGGGTTGTCCACAGTGTTATCAAGCAGCAGTTGCTCAGTAATAACCTGCTGACTAATGACCAGTTTAGGTTTCTCCAGGGCCATTCAGCTCCTTACCTGATTGCAACTTTGGACTACATATTGACAAAAAAGCTGTGCTCCAGAGACTATGTGAGAGTGACTACCATTGACATTGCAGTTACTTTTGATTGAGTGTGGCATCAAGGAGCCCTAGAAAAACCTTCCAGTTCTGGGAATCATGCACAGTACAAAGGAAGAGGAAGATGGTTATGACTGCTTGAGACCAATCAGCTCAGTTTCAGGATGTCTCTGTAGACATTCCTCAGGGTAGTGTTCTACAAGCACCATCTTCAGCTGCTTCATTAATTACCCTTCCTCCAAAAAAAGAGGGTTCGGGAATGTTTGACGATATTTGCAAACTGTACATCACCATTCACAACTCCATAGTTACTGAAGCAGTCCATGTTCATGTGCAACAGGATGTAAACAACTTTCAGACCTATCCTGACAACTGGTTCATAATATTCGTGTTGCACAGATACTGGCCAATAATAATTTCCAAGTAGACAGAATTTAATCAACTGAATTTAATCAGGATCAAAAGCATGGCAACAGCTGGATGGGGAACCCAGTGGGCACTCCAGGTGTCCCCTCCACACAAGAAAACAGGGCACTTCCATCCAACTGGAAGAGGAGCCACACACAGCCCCCTCAGAATACTCAGAACACTCCAGATGTAGAAACACCCTCCATCTCCACCCTGTCTGCTTCCCTCCCACTCTTGGAGGTTCATGCCAAGAGGATCAACTTGCCTCTGGCAAGAAGATCATTGATTTGTCTGCCCCATCCAGATACAAATGGTTCACCAGCCTGAGGGGCCAACAGATGCCACTATCAAGCAAGATCTCTTCCAGCTGCAAAATCAGTGAGTATACTTTGACCTTATGGGAGGGTGATGAAGAAGAAAATTTATTGAAGGCACTTTGATGGCATGGGTGACAATGCAATCAATACAACTTTGTGTCTTTTTACAAATGTTACTGCTTTCACCTTACATCTGGTTATTTGTCTCTCAGTGTAGTCCTGAATATCATTATTACAGCATGAGGATTAACTTTATGACCCCAGATAAAGTTTTTTGATGGACTTCTGTGTTGAGAGCCTGCTGCATCATCTGCGAAGCAAAAGAACAAGGTATATACCAGGCAATGTGTGCTGCTGACATCTTTGACCCTCCTCCTACAACATCCTTGTTCTTTCCCTGGCCTCTGAGTCCAAAAGTGTTGGTGTAAGTTAGTTGGTCAGTCATGTCCGTGGCAGAGGTGCAGCACAAATAGAGCGAAAATGCATTAAGATGGCCAGTGATTAGGACGCCCACAGGTCTGTGTCCTGCACAGTGTATAGACTGTGTGTAATATCCTTTCCCCTTAAAAGCTCTAATATTTCTGGTTCCTGCAGACCCTTCCCTCACAGTTTGGGTCACTTATCCTGCCACTCCAGGAGTGGTCATAGCTAATTTCTTCCCCAATGCACACTTTCGATTTCAAACAGGATGGAAGGTGACAGTGAGTGTTCCTGAGGCCAGGGTATTCCTGACCATGCTCAAACACCATATATTCCTCCCCATGCAGACACTGTTACTCCCCTTCACAATTCTGATTCCTCCATTCACCCTAGCCTGCAGTCCCTGTTCCTGAAGAATAGTTTGCTGAGACTCTTTCCTTTGGCAGCAGACCCCCTCAAACCCCCAATCCCTTTACCTCTCAGTTTCTGCATCAGACCCCACAAAGTGACCACGGCTCACCCTCTCAAATGATCTAACTGGATGACCCCAGATGAGAAGTGCCCAATAGTCCTGACTGGTAGCTATTCATTCAGCCGCCCCCTCACCACCGACTCCTAACAGTATTATGGGGGTACCTACACCACATCAGTTGTAGCAGGTCAAGAGTGTCGTTCACCACCACGATCAAGGGCAATGAGCAATGAACAATAAACGCGGTCTTGCCAATAATGTTCACATTCCATTAAAGTATAAATAAAAAGTTACACAGCCTGACTATCCAATCTAGCCTCATACTGAAGGATTATGGCAACACTATACCAGATTTCTGAGGATAAAACACTTGCATTTAATCTGACAATCACAGATACTGGCACTGCACATACATTTGACAGTTATATAAGGATAAGCACAGAATGACTCATTGAGCAGCTGCAATTAGCCTGTGAGGAAAGACAGATTGTAACAGGGCAGAATGACAGATGGGTTCTGCTGTAGAGCATTTATATGGTGATTTTGTAGGCATGGCATATAGTGAGCACTGAAGGGCATGCACACAAAAGTGCTTGGGGCATTGGCAGATCCGCCAAATAACCTCTTGTCAGAAACAACTTGAAGGAATTCAGTTCCAACTTGGCACAAGTGCAGCTTGTGGTGCCCACTTTTTCCAGCATGGAAGTGGTGACCAACTCCATGATAGACACTTCTCTTGGAGTCCCAGCTGTGATAAAGCATATGGTGGACCACTTCTGAGTTACAACATATACAGACAGAAGTCTATAATATTACAATTCTGCAGTGAAATCTGGTAATGAGTCCATGAAATTAGTATCTCTTGCCATGCAATCTCAGTTAAGTACTAGCTTGGTGCTGTGTTGGCCCAGATAGACACTATGCTGGCCGAACTAAACATCTTGCAGACTCAGACTGCCAGCATCATGGCTGGTCAAAAGAGCTTGTTTACCACCCCAGGGTGTGTTAGTGGCTCTGTGGTGTGTCTCAGGATAACAGCATTTTGTGTGGCCACTATTGCCAGTCCACCTTGTGGTTATTTTTCAGTCACCCTGTCCAGACTGAAACCAGGCCTTGAGAGCTATGTCAGGTCATCCTGCAAGGTCATCTGCAATCTCCCCAGAGAAAAGTCAGCATTCTTTCACCAACCATATTGTAGCCACTTGGGACCACTGTGTAGGAGCACTGAAACTAGCAAAGGCACGCCCAAAACAGGCACAAAGGAAATTCATAAGGGTGAACAGTTCAGTATTTTATGGTTTGAAGTACTATTAGATAAAATTGTTTTGGACTGTTGTTTGTTGATTACTTTTTTGTTCAGGGCAAGAGAACACTGTGATAGCCCAGAGTAGATGGATCGAATAGTAGTCATGGAGCAACTTGGATGAGATTACAGTCAACCCAGAATCTAAGTATCCAATTCATAGGTACACCATCTAGAATAATGGGGTTCTGTATTCAGCAAGGGTCTGACTTCTATCCTTCTAACTACCACCTTAATGAATCTTGGGCATGACATGATTTGAATTCTTCTTCCATAATCTTCGCCTCTGTGTCCATTTCTTTGGACATGAGTCCTCTCTCCATCCCACAGATCCCTTCACTTGCCTTCAACACTCTCCCTCTACCTGGACCCTCCTTCTGGCCGTTTACCTGCATTCAACCTGCTCATCAAGAACAGTCGATGTAATATTGGTCGCCTCAAATTATCTGCTTCTCTCACCCAGTCTAGCCTATTTCCCTCTGAACTGACTGCACTCCATGCTGAACTGATGCTATCAGACCTGCTGAGATTTCCCAGCAATTTCTGATTTTTTTTTATTTCCAGCATCTGCAGTTCTTTGATCATTTAGAACAATGTGTTCTCAGCCTGCCTACTCCCTTCATTCTCATCTTGCATTCCTGAGGTGACCACCACAGAACTGGTAGTAAGGATGTGCTCTGTTATGATAGATGATTGTCATGAATGATGTAGCAGACCTCAAACTTAATGAGAGACTCCACCAAAAATTGGAGATTTCCTTCAGAGCAGCCCAGCAGTGGTTTATTGATTCAAGAAGCCAAATTTTATGCTCCATGACATTCCTTGTGGCTGTTTGGCTCTCGCTAAAGGTGCATTGTCCAGGAATGGAAAGTTGACAAAGGGTAGCCATTAGGAGATAGGCAATTGAGTGAAAATCCATTAAACATTTATGCATTCAATGTGTTCAAACTTATATGAATATTGGCCAAGAGCTGGAAGATGAATTGAGCTGCATGGCTACTGGACAGCATATCCTTTTTAACGGCCTATGACTCTATGACTGGCAAGCTCCAGAGTGGGTGTCCTTTCTCTGCCATCAGTCAATGTGTAACTGTTTGTGATGTAGCAATGACAGAGGTCCGGCTGCCTAGTGAAGTATGAATGCATTGTAACTACTGCCAGAACAGTGGGCATTCACCAACGAGATCTTCTTGGTGTGGTCACACACCAGCTCAGTGTTTGCAGAGTGGTAGGCCTTAGTATATTTCCTTGTTGACCTATTGGGCCCACAGAGTCACATGTATTCAGTCAATTGTACCCTACGACATTGGGAATCTGGCAAGCCTGGAGGTGCATTATGTTTGGTCCTACTGCACTTCTCTGATAAATGAAAGGAAACTGAAGTCCTTTCACCTTTTGTGTATACATTCAAATTCAGAAATATTTGCTGCTTGTTACTGTTGGAGCGAAGCTTTCACAATGCTGGCATCAGGTTCTATATCAAGAACAGTCCAGTTCAGATATTGATGCTGGAACCTCAGTACTTGCATCTTCTGACTTGCCCCATAGATTTCCCAGGCCTCCCAGGTGTAATGCAACAACTGCTGATGGGTCTAGCACCATTATCCTGCCCCAGAATGATAGAAGAAGGTAGGCTTAGTGTTTCTGGTGGGAAGTGCGCCAGAATCATTGTGGCAGGAAGTCCTGTCCTATGACCCACGTATACCATATCATGTGAAATATGGTGTCAGATATATAGAATTACACAAATTATATAGCATCAAACAGGGTATTTGGCCTGGCCAGTTCCTGCCAGTGTTTATATTCCACTCCTCCTCTAATCCTTCTTCATATAAGCATCCCCTTAAAGGCTGCATTTGTGGCCAGTGCTACCGCTAGGGGGAGTGCCATACACTCCTGGATAAAATTGGAATGTGGTTTTGAACTCACATATAGCACAAAGCCAATTATCAAACAAAATCTCTAACTCTAGGTTTGGTGTACAATAACTATAGCACCTTCCAATATCATAGGGAATCCAGTTGACAATTATAATTGTTCATTCCTCGTAAGATCTCTAAATAAAAATTTGTTCCATGTTAGTTTAGATGGCTATTTAATAGTAACAATAATAGCAAGGAATAAAAATCCAAAATGCAAATTCATATAACTTCAGAACAATCATTGTATCTTACCATATTTGCCTCATTAACTACCTAACCCACCCTATGATGCCCCCTCATCCGATCCTAGCCCAATTCTTCCACTCACCCTGTCCAGGACAACTCACAACTGCCAGGATGCCATGGAATGAACTGGCATCCCTGGCACTGGTGCAATCTGTAAATGACAGACAAGCATCACAATCTCGAGCTGCTCCCAATGTTTTATGACACTTGGCCCAGACATGGCAGACAAGGAGATTTGGTGGTCCACTTTGAAAGCAGGAACCTGGAGGTCCTAGTGACACAAAGAACTGTGTCCTTATCCCCAGGACCAGCTAAGAATGGCATGACACCAGACTGTGCTAGCCTGATCTAAGGTTGCCACCTAGGTCAGTGCAGCCTCAACCATCTGAGGAATGCTCAGCAATGTGGGAAACAAAGTTAATTTAGCTTCTTACTCCGCTATCATTAATGCCACCGTCTTCTCTCTGATGCATCACATTCACTTTATCTCTGCTACTGTACCCATTTCCACCAAGGCTCATGTTTTACCATTCTCACTACTGCCTGCAACATTTTGGCTCACTTGCTTTCACCCACCTCAGTCCCTGATACCACTAACCCTGCATACCCCCTGCAATTCCTACTCACTCATTCACCTCCTGCACCAAATAAAAAGCTGTGTCACCCCCTTCAACTCCTTTCATACCTGCCTCTCTTTCTTTCTCTCTCATTCCAGCAGGAAAACAGCCCCAGGAGGGCAGAAATAGACAAAATGGATGCTAGACTGCCCAACATTCAGCTTCTCATCCATCTTGATGAGCGGATCCTGACTTTGATCATGCCAAGCAGCTAACTGACTATGTCCAATCCCCTGCCCTTAACCCAAAACCATAAGACCATAAGACATAGGAGCAGAAATTAGGCCATTCGGCCCATCAAGTCTGCTCCGCCATTCAATCATGGCTGATAATTTTTTCAACCCCATTCTCCCGTCTTCTCCCTGTTACCTTTGATCCCCTTAACAATCAACAACTTATCTATCGCTGTCTTAAATTTACTTAACGACTTGGCTTTCACAGCCTTCTGTGGTGTCGAATTCCATAGATTTACCACTCTGTGGCTGAAGAAGTTTCTCTTCATCTCCGTTCTAAAGGGTCTTCCCTTTACTCTAAAGCTGCGCCCTCAGGTCCTCGACTCCCTGCTAATGAAAACATCTTCCCAACATCCACTCTATCCAGGCCTTTCAGTATTCTGTATGTTTCAATTAGATCCCCCCTCATCTTTCTAAACTGCATCAAGTATAGATCCAGAGTCCTCAAACGTTCCTCATAATGTTTGGTCTTTCGTTCCTCGGATCATTCTTATGAACCTCCTCTGAATCCATTGCAGGGCCAGTACATCCTTTCTGAAATATGGGGCCCAAAATTGTTCACAATATCTAAATGTAGTCTGACCAGAGCTTTATAAAGTCTCAGAAGCACATCCCTGTTTTTATATTCTAGTCCTCTTGAAATAAATATTAACATTGTATTTGCCTTCCTAACTACCAACTCAATCTGCGAGTTAACTTTAAGGGGATCCTGGACTAGGAATCCCAAGTCCCTTTGCACTTCAGATTTCTGAATTTTCTCTCCATTTAGAAAAGAGTCCATGCTAGTCTGTATTGTAAAATAGTCTATACTATACCTCTATAGTCTATAGTATAGTCTATAGTCTATACTATACTTTGTGTCTGCACTGAATAGCCAGGCAATCCTGGTATCCCTGGTTGAGGGGTAATGCGCAACAAGGCAAGGCAATGCAAGACAGGGATGTTGTAAGCATCCCCAGGAAGACTCAAAGTAAATAAATGCTAAAAGATCAAATGAACTGGCCAGAGATGCAGCTTGATCCAGTCCATGAGTTAAGTGTGAGTCTCTGGGTGTAAAGTACTCTTACTGAAGAATTACAATGGTAGTTGTCAGCATGCCCAATGTCCAGTCTAAGCTGCGCAGCTGCTGACTATCAAATTCCCAATTATGAATTGGAATGCTGCAGATGTCATTGCTAAATTTAGGCTTTTTAAACAAAGGATATAAATATGTCTTCTATATTTAGCCATTGTAGAGTGACATGAACAAGTAGTTAGAGTACAGGTAGCTATTGGAAAGAAGAGAGCCCTGAAGGGAATGGTCCCTTTGAAATGTTGACAAGGGAGGGAAGGTGAATCTAAGTCTGGTGATGGCATCTCACTGGAAGTCACAGAAATGGTCGTTTATGATCCTTTAGGATGTAGATGCTGGTGGAATGGAAGGTGAAGGCAGGGGGACCTAATCGGTGTTGTGGGACAGAAGAGAAGGGTGAGGGCAGAAATGCGGGAGATGGGCCGGACACAGCTAAGGGCCCTGTCAACCACAGTGGTAGAGCATCCTTAGCTGAGGATAAAGGTGGGCATTTCAGAGGCCCCCTTGCAGAAGCTGGCATCCTCGGAGCTAATGGGATGGAGACAAAGAAACTGGGAAAATGGAACAGTGTATAGTCCAGATAATTATGGGAATCAGTGGATACAGGTGACCAGTCTACCCTCAGAAATAGAAACAGAGATGTTGAGGAAGAGAAGGTAGGTGTTAGAGATGAACCCAGTGAAGGTGAGAGCGGGTTGGAAATTAAAAGCAAAATGAATAAATTTTTCTAATTCTGAACGAGAAAAGGAAGCAGCACTGATGATGTCACCAATGTACCAGAGAAAGAGGTGGGACCGGAGTAGGATTGGACGAAGGAATGTTCCGTATTCTCCACAAAGAGACAGGCATGACTGTGGCCCATGCAGGTACTCATGGCAACACCTTTGATTTGAAGAAAGTGGAAGGAGTTGATGGTTGTGGTGGTGGATGGGAACAGTTCAGGCCTTATTTCCAAGAACTGGAAAGCCTTAAGTCTATCCTGATGGAGGTTGGACATGAAAAGGATTTACATGTCAGTGGTGAAGAGGAGGTGGCTGGTACCTGTGGACTGGAAATTCTGAAACTGACATAAAGCATCAGAATAATTGCGGTTGTATGTGGGAAGAGACTGGATAAGGGGTGAAAAACATCAAGTCAAGGTATGAAGAGACGCATTGCATTGGGCAGGAACAGGAAGAAACAGTGTGTCTGCCGGGCCAGTCCTGTTGTGGACTTTGGGAAGAGGATAGAAGTAGGCTGTGCGGGATTGGGTGACTATGAGCTTGGAGGATGTGGGAGGGAGATCCCCCGATAAGATGAGATTAATGACAGTTATGGAGACAATAGTATGATGTTCAATGGTGGGTTCATAGTCCAGGCGGAGATAGGATGAGTTATGTAAAGGTCAATACACCAGATCGCAACAGCACCACCCTTGTTAGCAGACTTGATTACAAAGGCAGGGTTGGTTGGAGAGCATGGATGCAGTTAGTTCAGAGTAAGATAGGCTTGAATGGGTGAGAGGAGCAGAAAACTTAAGGCAACCAATGTCACATTGACGGTTCTCAAAGAGTATGTTGGGAGCGGGTAAAATGCTAGAGTGAGAGGAGCAGATGTAGGTACAATGTCAGAGATGGGTGAAGGTCTCTGTGGGATGGGAGAGGGCTCCTGTCCAAATAAATAGGCACAGAGGTGAAGGTGACAAAAAAAGTGTTCAACATCGTGTTGTGCCTGAAATTCATTGAAATGAGGGCATAGAGGAATAAAACTAAAGCCTTTTCTGAAAATAGAAAGCTCAGCATCAGAGAGTGGAAGGTCAGAAAAAATAGTAAATACCCGACAAGATGTCGGGTTAGGAGAAGGGTTGGAGACAGGGGGAAGGCGTGGGGGGAGGAAGGTTCCAGAGGGCATGGGTATCTCTGAGTTGTTGTAGCTTGTGCTCCTTCATCCTGAAAGGCAGAGAAAAGATTTCTTGTTAGAATGCCAAATAAGCTGGAGGATGAAGTGGAACTGGGAAGCAGGGCAGTTCTGAGACACCGTGAGGCAGTGCCAATGAAGACATAGTCACAAGTGTGCATATAACGACGCATGGCACTGAGTATGGATCTCAGGATGCAGTGAGAACAGCTGTCTGAGGAGTAGTGTACATCATGGTGATCCCTGTGATCCTTGGTGGATTCGAATCATGAAGGATGAAACTTCATATCTCCATATTTCTGTGCCAAATTTATGAACAACACCTCTGGATATGGGCTTATCGTCAGTAGCAGAGGAGTTCATTTAGAACAGCCCTGCCAGGCCATTGTCTGTTCCAACTTCTCACAAATAAAGAACAAACTTCTCAAAAACAAAGGAGAATGTGATGGTACGTGGCTGAAGTACTGCATGCAGTTCTGGTCACCACATTAGATGAAGGATATGATTGCATTAGAATAGAATAGAATAGAAATTTATTGCCATACATACATTTACATGAAAAATACAGTGAAATGTTTTATAAGTTGCCCCACCATGGCACCTAGTCAATGACAGAAGTCATGCATTATAATTTTAAAAAAGTAAAATTAAGACAAAGTTCATCAAAGTCCAGTTAACAGCTCCTTGGCTCAGAGAAAACTGATTTAGGAATGATGGAATATCCTGAAGATGCAGCTAGGACAAGACCACCATGCTGGGCCAAGACCGTCACTTCCAGATGAGACCACCTGCGAGGCTGCTGGAATACCTGGACACTAAAGATGAAGAAATCCTCCACATAGAGATGAAATCTCCACCCTGGGACAAGACTGCCACGCCAGGATAAGACTGCCACAATGGAAGACCAACACCCAGGGAGACCGACACACAGGGAGACTGCCATCCAGGGCCGAGACCGCCTATCTCCTCCTTCAGGCGCCTGGGCCTAGCTGCGGACCTGGAGCCTCAGCCTAGCTTGTGAGTCCAGACCAAGTGAATCAGCCAAGGATCCGTTCTTCACTTGCCGGCAGATCCCAGGCAAGGGTGGAGCCATGCCCAGCTGGTCCATAAGCTAATTAATGTCAATGCTTTAAACTTGAAACATTTGTTTTCTGTATTCACAGAAAAAAACAGACAAACAAAAGTTAAGGGATTAAAAAAGAAAATAACAAAAATGGCCAGATTACTTAAATGGCTTTCATAATGTGTTGTTTCACAGACATAACTGTGGAATCCTTGGTTGCTTTTCTGGAATAGCCAACTGGGGTCACCTTCTCAGTTAACTCAAGTATAGGTAATCATACTTCTAACTCAGCTTTGTATTCCTTGGACTTCCAAAAGTTAGTGTGGGAGATTAGACAAGGAGCTTTCAAATCTTCACGCTGTGCTGTCAGCAGCCAAGCTTATTTCTCAGAAAACAGTTTAAAAAAAACTTCTATCAGGTTCCAAGGCTGATCTTCTCTTCCTGACGTGTCAATTATCATTCAGCAACTGCCATCTGCTAGAACATAGATCTCTTCCAGACTCGCTGGAGCCAGTTCCCAGGTACCGACCTCATTAAAGGCCAACTTCTGCTAAAACACAATGCTCCTCTCAGGCTCCCTATATCTGTTGGAATCAGCCTGCAATTAGCCTCCAGACCTGACCTCTCAAAAAAACAAAAGCTTGTTTGGTCTGTCCTTTTCCCTTTACCACAATGTCCCAAAGTCCAAAACTCATTTCCAGCTTATAATTCGCTGTTCACAACTCCAATCCAAACTGATGAAGGAATAGAAATAAAAAATAATGAAAATTCAGTGAGGGTTCTAACAATACGCTTATGGAACAGTCCATCACTGTGCCAAAAATGTGCTTCCAGAAACCGGAAGGTTTGGGCGCACTTGTGTTTGTGTATGTGTGTGAGAAACAGACATGTGTCTTTAGATAATGTGTGTATTCATCTCTACAGATTTGTGTGTGAGTTAATGAGTATGTGTGTATATGTACATATACAGGTGTATGTCTGTTCATGATATAGCTTCAGTGTACGTGTGTCAGTTTGTGAGATATCAAGTACGTGTGTAGGAAAATGTGTCTGTGCATGAGATTGCAGTTGTGTGTGCATGTGCGCGCCCATGTTACAGGAGTGCAGATTTGATGTAACAGGGAAAGAAAGTTTGGGAGCTTTTTGTAAAAGCTACAATAAAAGTGGAGATCATTTATTTAAACAGCAAGGAGTAGGAATCATTCAGTAAAATAATGGTTAAAATGGGCATCATTTATTAAAGCCACAGACATGAGAATTTATACAACAAAACAATTAAAGAAGCGGGAATCATTTAGAAATGCCATGAAGAACAGGATTCATGCAGTGATGCCACAAGAAAGATAGGGGTCCTCCATTTCATACATGAGAAGATATAACTATCTTAACCAAATACAAAATGAGGGAAAACACTCCAGTACTGGCAATCCAGTAGCAAGAGCAGCAGAACAGCTGTTACTTTGAAATAAAAGTGTTCTGATGAAATGCAATATACAACCACATGAGGAAGACATAGTATCAGAAATAACATTGTGAGATAGACTTCATTTCAGAGATGAATCAAATAGAACCGAGAATTGGACATCTTAGAGACAGCAATTTCTGAGATACAGAATATCTTCCAAGTTAGATACTAAATACAAGCTGAGTAAGTAAATCATTCTAGTATAAAATTGAGAGTATACCTGGTGATGATGTTATAACTCTCCAAGGGGTAAAAGAAGCAAAAAAATACTTCTGAAGAAGTACTGAAGGCCTTTGATAATTACTTCTGCCTCAGAATTAATGAAATACTTGAAAATCAAGATTAATTGGAAGAATCAGCATTCAGGGGACTCTGTAGATTAATAATTTCTAGCATAGCAATGGGTTGTAACTGCATCCACCACTTCCAGTCTGATAGTGAGATGAAACCATTCCTAAAAAATCAATTAGGCTATCCCCTGAGCTCCTAATGCATGGTTGTCCACAGAGTTGGAAACATTTAATGATGCACATGGGGCTTTTACTATGAGACATTCCAAGACCAATGTTTTAATAAAGTGCTAATGGTTTTTCCAACTGGTTTTATTTCTTTCCCTACATTTAGAAGACATACAGAAGTTGGAGCCTCTACAATCTTAATTCATAGCACAAGGCTACAACATATGTATTAAAGTGTATGTTATCACAGCAAACTGGATTTTTTGGGGACTGTGGATCAGACAGTAGTGATGCGGTTTGATCCTGATCTATTGGGTTAGAATTGAGACAAACTTCTTTTCAGAACATATGGTGGAGGGCATGGCACATTGGGTCAAACCCAGTGTTAGTAGAGAACTGAAGAAGACCCTTCACTAGTATGTTCAGAACATATGTCTACTTATGCTTTGATTTAACATTCAATATAGAGAATAGGTTTGAGGTAAGTTTGATACGCAAACCGCAAACAAGACCTGCAAACTGCTTCAGAACCATCTTTGTAAATGCTGGGAAAATGTAATTGCAAATGTACATATGCACTGTATTCATTTCAATTAAAATAGATGCAATCCCCAAATATCCCAAGCTGCAGAATCATGAATTGGTAAATACTTCCAAACATAACAAATACTACCTATACTACAAACTGGAATAAGCTTAGTACATTAAATATAAGAAACAAATGGTCCCCAGCCCTTCAACTGAAAGCCAAGTTTGTTTATTTTTCCTGACTGGGATAACAGTCACATTTTTTATGACCTATCTGTGTTTTCATTACATGTCAGATTGCAATGTGTGATATTTCTTAATTTGGTTGATATTTTGAATAATTGGCATTTATTATATTTTATCAAATTAACATTTCTACCAATATTAACAGACTATACTTCACTTTTAGTATACACAGAACGTAAGTCATGGTGCTTTTACTGCTTCAGTCAGAAGTGTAACTATACATTTAACTGTGACATGTATACAAAGCCTAGGTTAACTTTTACAATGTGTCATCTAAAAGTAATTATGAGCATTTTGCAGAGTCTATGTGAATGAAAGTTTATATTTCTTACATTCCATCATTTCACTGCTTTCCAGACAGTATTATTTAAAACAAAATGTGTACCCTACAAGGCCATGTTTTACTACTTTGTTTCCTGGCAAATGGTTTTCAAAATTCAATGCATCATTGTCCATTTACATTAACTTTGACTTGGTCTTCTAAAGATCATGTGATTCCACTCAAGAATTTATCCTTTACTTGGTTATTTTCTGACAGATGATGTATATAACCTTTATGCCTATGCTTCTAAAAAGTAGACAAACCACGCTCAGTTAAATGGTTACTTTAAAATCAACAATCAATCAGAGATTGGGAAAATGTAATTCAGATGATATTTTAGTGATGGCTAACTAAAGCCTTTCAGTTTGAATACGTAGTGTAAATAGGACCAGAGGTGGGAGAGACTTACCTTATATTTCATTATTGAGTTTGAGAGAGAATGTACATCAGTCATTGTTATTAACAAAGTTGAGAAAAGTGTGATATCAAGTTCAAACTACTAGAATCTTCCTTTCGGGAATGTTTCCGTTTGTGTTAAATAAAACATTGAGAAGCTGATACTAAATAATTTCAACAGCTTTTGCTAGCTTAGGATTGTTGCACATGCTTATAGTCAAGTACCTCCCACTCAATTTAGTGGCTTGTAAAGCATTGTGAGATTCCGGCATGTTTGAGAATATGATTAATTCTGATCTGATGTCCTTCCAGCATAAAATCACAAAAAGTTAAAAATGGCAACCAAATTTGAACAAGTGCGGATCCTACAAAGAATCATAAAGTGGTTACACCACAGAAGAAGATCATTTGGTCCATTGTGTCTGTACTGGGCCCATGAAGGAGCAATTCAACAAGTGCCACTCCCCTGCCTTTTCCACATAGCATACAAATGTTTCCTCAACAGCTATTGTTCAATTCTCATTTGAAAACCTCAATGACCATGCCTGCTCTGTGGCTTCATAGGTTCCAGATTCTAAATCCTTGCTGTGTAAAAAAAGTCTTCCTTCATGACTTTATTGCTCTTTACCAATTACCCTAAATCTGTATCCAGTTGTTCTCAATTTCTCCACCAATGAGAACAGTTTCTTCTTATTCACACTGTCTAGGTCCCTCATGATTTTGAATATCTTCAACAAGTCTCTTCTCAACCTTCTCTTCTTCAATGAATGACAGCAGTCCTCAATTCTTCACTTTATTTCAAGATGGCGGCAATGGAGTACACAGCATTTGGGCTCCTCAGCCTGGAGTTTGTCAGTCTGTCTGCTTTTACTCCCCACTTTTCTTCCTCTCTCTTTTTTTTCTAAGATTTCAAAATGATTTTTTTTCTGAGAGGAAAACTTATCTTGGAACAGCTGAAAGCCAGAACGAAGCAGGCTGGAGGCTTGGAGCTGCATGGAGTGGCTGAGAGCCAGAGCAGGCTGGAGGCCTGGAGAGGCATGGAGCGGCTGAGAGCTGGAGCAGTGCGGGCTGGAGGCATGGAGCAGAACAGGGACGGTTGTTGGACCGGGGTCTAATGCAGGTGGTCAGCAGCTTGCGAGGCCAGTCAGACCATGTGTGGAAGCCCCCGTGCTGAATTATTGCAATGTAATGTTTATCTGTAATTTGTTTATCTGGCTGTAATGTTTAACCTTTTAACTATGTCTCATTTCTAACACATACTGTGAATCACTGTAAGGTAATGCAACTTATTTTCTTTTTTATTCCTGTTTTTGTATCTAAGATTTATATCTAGGTATTTTGCACCTAAGATGGTGCCATGAGAGGCGACATTGTAAACTTTTCACTGTACTCCTGTACTTCCGTACTTGAGTACAAGTGACAATAAAGGATATTCTAAATTTTAACAGAAGCTCCTGCTACCTCTCCCAGTAGTTTATTTTCCATATCCTCTCTAATACCTTCATATGCGTCCTAAAATATAGTGCCCAGAACTGAATCCTATACTCTAGTTGAGACCAGACCAATGTTTTTAACAGATTTGATATAACTTCCTCATATTTGTACTGTGTGCCCTGAATGATAAAGGCCAGGATGTTTTATGAACTGCACTCTCAACCCAACCTGTCACCTTCAATGGTTTATTCACATATACACTCAGGTTCCACTATTCCTGTATGTTTCTGCCTGTTCTTCCTACCAAAATGATCACTTCACTGCATGAAATTTAATCAGCCACTAATTGGCCAATTCTATCAAACTATCTCTATCCTTTTGATGTTCTACAATTTCTTCTTCGTAGTTTTTATTACTTCCAAGTTTCATATCATCCATAAATTTTGAAGTTTTTCCCTAAACTCAAAAGTCTAGTTCATTGATACATCAGAAAAAGCAGAGGTCCTAATCCTGATCCCTGCAGATCCACAATAAACCTTCTTCCAGTCTGAAAATCAATATTCCCCACTATTTTATGTTTTCTGTCACTCAGTCAATTTTTGTACCTATCTTCCAACTGGATCTTTTATTCCATGAGTTCTAAATTGACCCATACGTCTTCTGTGTAGCCCTTTATCAAGTACCTTTTGGACATCCATGTACACCACATCAATACAAAGCAAAAATAGAAAGCGCTGGAGAGATTCAGCAGGTTTAACAACAACTATAGAGAGAAAAAGAGTACAGTAACTGTCATCAATCCTCTCTGTTATTAGGAAAATCAGTTGAACACAATTTGTTGTTAACAAATCTGCACTGACTTTCCTTAATTAATGCTCATTTGCTCAAGTGCCAATTAGTTAATTAATTTTTAAGACAATTGTTAGATTTCAGCTGGAGTATTGTGTACAGTTCTGGATGCCACATTGTTGGAATTATATGAATGCATTTGAAATAGTGCAGAAGCAATTTACAAGAATAGCTCTAGGAATAAGAAACTTCAGTTACGAGGATAGATTGTAGAAACTGAAACTGTTTCTCTCAGCGAAAAGAAGACTAAGAAGAGCGAAAGCAGAAAGTGCTGGAGAGACTCAATTGGTTCCACATCTGTAGAGAGAAAAACAAAGTTAACCTTTCAAATCCAGTGACCCCTTGTCAAAACTATCTTTCTTTAAGATAGCCCATTGTTCAGTTACAGTTCTGCTAATCTTTGATTCTACTTGATCTCAGCCTTTCTCAGATCCCTTCTTATTTCATTGAAGTTGGCTTTCCCCCTGGTAATTATTCTTATTCTGGATTGCTTCTTGTATTTAAAGTTTTGGCAAAGATCTGTAGCTCGGGTGGTGGATGAGGTTCTTGACATGCTCGCCGAGCTGGCTTGTTTTTGTTCAGATGTTTTGTCACCATGCTAGGTGACATCATCAGTGGAGCCTCCGATAAAACGATGTTGTACTACTCCTCTTGGAATTTATACCGTCCAGTCCGTCATGGTGAGTACTGTCATCATTATTCAAAAATAACATGCAGGATTTTCTTAGGAGGTAAGTGGAGTTGGTGGCAAATCACCAATGTTAACTTTCATTATTCCCCCCTGAAACTGACAGAAACTTCAAGATGTCCATCTTCCACAAATTAGTGTAGTAATCTGGAGGTTTGGCCTAGCACTCAGAGCTTTGCCATAGACTGCAGCGTCGATCCCAACCAAGTGCCAACAAGTACTGAATTTAATCAAAATTGCAACTTGACTGCTCCTAAATCACCACTTAAAATTTCTTAAAAGTCTTACACTTTGTTCCATCAAAATCAGTTGGGTTTTTAACTGCAACATGATTAATAACATTTGATGAACAGTACACCATGTTTATAATTTTTTTTTCCAGGGTTAGTTCTGATGTTCAGTTAACTGGTAAATTTTTAGAAACATTTTTAACAGAGGGTTCCTCAGAATATTTGAGCTTCTTAGCTTCTGCTTCAACCGCATGTGTATTCTCAATCTTTAAGTCGTTCTATGCAAACATTTAAAAATGTGATTAGATTTTATTGTGTTTTGCTTTATGATTGGTTTTTCTGTGAAAACTTTTTAATACAATTGGGTGTTTGGACAGCATGAAGGCACCAGTCCAGGTCCGTATTGTGAATTCCCGGCACAGAGCAGATGCAGTACACCACACAGTGCACAGCAAAAGAGGTGGAATTAATGCCAAAGAGATTATGTGGAGTTGAATCTTACAGGTGTCTGAATGGGCTATGGCAAGAATGTGAAAAGTCCAGTGAGGCCTGTTTCAACATTGGAAACAACATGCTCTGTTTGACTACATTCCAGACACTGAGGCAAGATTCTCGCTTGGCAGTGGCAAGTTGCCATTTAATGTCGATTATTGCTTGTAAATGACCCTATTAGCTACCATCACACCTTATTAATATTCAGTTTCCTATCTTACCATCTGCTGCAATCAAACTAGATGTTAAAAATTCTCGACATGTAAGTCAGGTGGGTATATGGTCACTTCAGCTGACCACTAACTGCAAAAGCTTCCATATTCCTTACCACACAACAGTATTTCAGTGCATAATCCATGAGCACCAGTTGTGCACACCTCTCATCCAGAGACATTGGCGTCTAATAATTGCCAACCCCTTAGGATTCTCATGGCTGCTCTCCAATCCTCTTACAAGTTGAGACCTGCATTGAAAGCCCCTGCAAGGACACTTTGTGCTCAGGGACAAGCACCCAGTTCATGGATTAGACCTTGCTCTCTTAGTGCTGACCTACATTTTCACAGCATTCATGCCTTATCTGTCTTGCCTGTTACCACATTGGTTTTTCAGGCAGAGTCTAAACGCTGGTGGTACTGCTATACTGACTTTCTTTGTTGTGCAGGCACAGAGACCATAACATGGTACGAGATAGTGACCATAACACGGTACGGTTCTGTTTTTCTTTAAATTTGTTCTGGACAAGGAAAAAGATGGCCAGCAAAAGATGGTTCAGACTGGGGGGAAGGCAGATTTTATTAAAATAAAGCAATTCTGGCCACTGTAGGCTGGGAACAGCCCCTTGCAGGTAAGTCTACAGTGGAGAAATGGGGGCATTCAAAAAGGAGGTGGAGAGTACAAGTCCAACATGTACACTTGAGGGGAAAATGTAGGAGCAATAAGTTCAGAGAACCCTGGATGTCTAGGACAGTTCAGGACTGTTTGAGGAAGAAGAGTAGGGCTTTTAGCAAGTCCAAAGGGAGCAATTCAGCTGTGGCCATAGAAGAACACAGGAAGTGCAGAATGGAACTTTAGAAAGGCATAAAAGGGGGCAAGAGAAAGGACTCATGAACAGGATTGGAGAGAATCCTAGGATGTTTTATAAATACATTAAAGGGAAGAGGTTAACCAGAGATAGAGTAGGGTCCATTAAAAGTTTTTTACAGGGCATTTAGATGAGTTCAAGGTAATCAAACAGAGTCACATGATTTTGTCAAAGAGAAATCATGTTTGACCAATCTAATAGAGTTCTTTACGGATGTGACACATGCTATGGATAATGGGGAACTGGTGGATGTACTGCAATTAGATTTCAAGAAGGCATTTGCTAATGTGCTACCTCTAGATGACCTCTAGGTTGTTGCCTAAATTAAAACTTTATGGTTTGGAGACTAGCATATTGTCATGGCGAGAAGATTGACTGGCCAACGGGAAAAAGAAAGTAGACAAAAAAAGGTCATTTTTTTCAGATTGGCAAAATTACCAGGTGGTGTGCTATAGAGATCAGTGATTGAACCTCAACATAGTTTGTAATGTAGAAAAATTATTTAGATGCAAAGAATGGAGGTATGGTTGCCAAATTTGCTCATGACACAAGATAGGTAGGAAAGTAAGTTGTGAAGAGGACATAATAAGGCCACAAAAAGATGCATAAGTGAGCAAAGGTGTGGCAATTAGAATATATGTGGGAAATGTGAAATTGTCCATTTTGGAACAAGTATAAAAAATTAACCTAAATGAAGAAAGTTTGAAGAGTTCTGAGAGGAAGAGTGATCTGGGTGTCTGGTGCATGCATCACATAAGATTAGTATGTAGGTACAGGAAATAATTAGGAATATTAATAGAATGTTACTATTTATTGTGAGGGGAATTGAATACAAAAGAAAGGAGGTTATGTTTCAGTTTTACAGGGCATTGATGGGAACATGTCTTGAAAAAACTATTGGTTACCTTATATAAGCATGAATGTAAATGCAGTACAAACAGTTCAAAGAAGGTTTTCCAGACTAATACCTAGATTTGGGACTTTTCTCATAAGGAAAGGTTGGACTGACCATGCTTATATCCACTGAAGTTTAGAAGAGGAAATCTGTAAGATATAATGCCCTGATGAATATTGACAGCATAAATATGGAGAGAAGAGATTCAAATGATCCAAAAAAGTGAATCCCTCTCTCCTACACCAGCTCCTCAACCACGTATTCATCTGCTCTGTCCTCCTATTCCTACCTTCACTAGCTCATGGCACCGGGAATAATCCAGATATTACTACCCTCTAGGACCTCCATTTTAAATTCCTGCCTAACTTCCTATATTCTACCTTCAGAATCTAATCCTTTTCTCTTCCTACGTCGTTAGTTTCATTGTGTTTAACGACCTTCTGCTGATCCTTCTTGCTTTTGAGAATATCTGTACCTTTTTCGAGATATCCTTGATCCTGGCACTAGGGAGGCAACATACCATTCTGATGTCTCACTGTCAGCTGCAGAAACATGTATCTGTGCCTCTGACTAGACAGCCCCCATCACAATCGACCGCTTGGAACCTAGCATACCCCTTATTACATTAGAGCCAGTCTGGGTACCAGAAGCCTGGCTGTCACTGTTCAGCAAGGCCAATCTCTCCATCTTTTATGCTTGTGATAAGAGATGTGGTAAATCTCTTACTTGACTGTGGCAATTTACCAAGTAATGGAGACTATTGCTTGTTAAGTGCCTAGCTAATGGCCCACTTGCCTCATGGTATTCGGCATTCATTCTTGCCAAACAAGCTAGGCATTTTGAAAATTCACATGGAAATCAAAGTGGGGGACCTGGCCAAAGTAGTTTGCCCCAAAGGATCGCCATATTGCGTAGGACTAAACAGTATTGCATAATATGATCCACAAGCAACCATCCACTTGCACCCATTGTTCATGGACCTTGGCATCCATTGCGAACCCTCATGACCATAATGGTAAGTCACCAATATACATGCAAGGCACTGTGGAAGTACAGACTTGCATTGCAGGATAAACCAGGAACTAGCATTGAAAGGCTGCAAAAGGGACAACTTGAGTGCAATGACAGAGATCCAGCTCACGGATTGGACCAGGCTGCATCTTTTGCTCTCTTAGTACTCACTCACTCAGTGGCTACATGAACACTCAAGAACATCCATGCCTTGCTTTGCCTTGCCCTGCCTTACCGTGCCATGCCAATTAGTGCAGTCACATAACTAGGCAACTTGTCTTGCTGGTGAGCAGTGCTCAGTCTGTGGGGTGGCGTCTTGCTGCACTGCATTGTGCTACATGTGCCAGTGGCATGCACAACAAACATTCTGCATCTGCAGCAAGCAAGCAGCCATGTCTCAAAGTCTGAGGGCAGTGACCTACCCTGAGTTCATGGAGGTGCTCATCAGTCAGGGAATCTCAGTAAGTCAAGGACAGCCTCTGATACCAATCCAGGGGATTGGCCATGGTCAGATGGCTGGTAGAAGTGTTCTCAGTCATGGAACTGTAGCTCTGTAGCCCAGGAAGTGAGTCACAGTCCTATGGCTCTATAGTGACCAGTCCGGGATGGTTAATGCAGTTAATAAAGTACAGAGTCAACAATCAGGGGTCTAGGCACTTGTCAGCTGGGGCAGTCTGGTTAGTTTGCTCAAGAGGATGGACCACAGTCATTTGGTTGGATTTATCCATAGAAACTAAAGGGATGGGAAGATGGGAGACTCCACTGCCACAGGATGGAGACTCAGGAACTTGTTCTTAGAATAGGGTGGGGGGTACTACAGACCGGAGGGAAGGAAGGATGACATTTGTAAATGGGGCAACGGTATCTGCAAGGTAGGCATACAGTGAAGTATGAATGAGATGTGGGTCTGACCATGGCCAGGAGCACCCTAATTTCAAAGGCTGGGTGAGTCAATGTATGACTACAATTGGCTCAGTCACCTCATGTGCTGGGGTAAGGGGAAAGATGAGCAGGTGCAGGGTCGTGTACACAGTTTGGATGGGAGCCTGGGGAGTTGGAAAGGTTAAGGGTTTACAGGAAGTACTGCAGGAAGAGGATTTTGATATTTGGAGGTTCACTGATATGTAGAGGCAGAGTACGGAAGACACTGGCTGAGGAGAGCTCACTGTCACCTTCCATCATGCTGGAAATCAAAAGTGTGTAATAGGGAAGAAAATGGCTGTGCCCACAATCGGAATAGGCAAGGAGAGTGACTCAACTGATGAGGGACGGTGCTGTAGCACTCACTGATATGAGGGTTTTTAAGGAGAAACGACGTTACACACAGACCCAGACATCTCTGACAAACTCATTCACACCAATACTTGACAAAAGAATAACGATGCTATAGGACAAAGGCCAAAGGTATTAGCAGGATTCATTTGCCCATTGTTCCTCTTGCTTCCAGACTCTGTAGCAGGTTTTCACCATGGACATCAATCCATGTAACATCCTGTGTGGCCATGAATTTATTCCTCATGTTGGAACAGTTCAATTCAGGGCTACACAAAGAAACAAAACAACTAAATGTAATGTCAAAGCAGAGGCATCTTTCAAAAAATTACAAATAATGTACAGTGCATTGTCACTATGCCACCAAAGTGCCCTCAATATGTTTTCTTCTTTCTGTCCCAACCACCACATCTGAGTGTACTCCCTGGTTTTACAGCTTGGGTGAAGGGAGCCTGCTCGGCTATGGAGTCTGTTGGCCTTGGATAATGGGTTTGGTGACACCGGGGGCATTTGTGTTTGGAAGATGCAGACATGTCTAGAGTCTTTGTGACAGAAGCAAGAACTTCTCAGCATGAATGTCTTTAGGTCCGAGGGTGGGGCCCCCCAGGGTGGAGATCAAGGGCCAGGTCACCAATGGAGTGTCCTGAGTGGAGACTTCAGAGGGGACTATATGAGGTTCCATATATGGCTGGGTGCCACCTGGCATCACATATCTTCTTGTGAGGAAGGGGCACCTGGAGTGCTTGCCAGGTTCCCCTGTCCCTGTTGCCATGGGTTCGGTCCTGAGAACCAACAACTGGGGCATAGGATTATAGATGTGTGTGTTTCTGCACCAGCCCCTGACAGAGCTGGGCTAGACTGTCAATGGCAGCCAGAAACCTTCCATGGAGGCAGCCAGATAGTCATAGGATTCACTGCACTGCCACAGCTTCTAGCCAATGAGGGCCATTGCCTCTCACATACTGGCACTCTTCCCTGTGTATATGGACAAAGTCCCTGTTTGCTCACACCACCGAATCACTCCTGCCAGGGCTCAGTAGGTGCCTGGTTTCCAGCGGTCCTCTAAGTGCCAGTGGCCTATGCATTTCTTCCTCAACCAGCTGCAGAGATTTCTCGGTGAGGTGCTCATCAGACTTTTCTCCCAAACTTTCTAAACATGACATTCACACCATGATGTCAGTATCTGAGCTTGTAGGAGTTGCAGATGATATCTCATTACTGTCATTCTCACGGTCAAAGAGGGCTTCAGGTGGAGCTGGCTGTTTCGCAATGAAAATGATAGACATCCTTGAATAGTGTGACAGTTTTGGTCTCCATACTTAAGGAAAGATAGCATTTCATTGGAGGCAGCTCAGAGAAGGTTCACTGGGATGATCCCTGGTATAGAGGGATTGTCTTATGAGTAAAGGTTAAAAAGTTCTCTACTCATTGGAGTTTAGATGAATGGGAGGTGATCTTGTTGAAGCATATAGGATTCTTCAGGAGGTTGACAAGGTAAAAACAGATATTATGTTTCCCCTCATGGGAGAGTCTAGGACTAGACGTTCTCAGAATAAAGGAGTGCCAATTAAAACTGAGACAAGGAGGAATTTTTTCTCTCAGAGGGTTGCGACTCTTTGGAACTTTTTTCCACAGAGAGCTGTAGGGGCAGAGTCCATGTGTATATTTATGGCTGAGATAGATTGATTCTTGATCAGTCAAAGAGTCAAAGGTGACCGGGAAAATGCAGGCAAGTGGACTTGAGGAATGTCAGATCAGTCATGGCAGAATAGGCTCGGGGGGCCAAGCAACCTACTGCTGTTCCTATTTCTTATAGGTTTATGGTCTTATCTCAATGGTACCTGCAAGTCAAAAGAAAAAAGAGGGCATCATGGCCAGTGGTTAGAAGTGGTGTACAATGAATGTGAACAAAGGCAGGGTTGTTGTAAGAGTTGGAATGAAGAGTGATACATAATCAGTTGGCAGGACATGGCTGTTTTGGAATCCCTGAAGGAGTGGTCACAGTCTCCTCCTGTGGGGGCCAAAGTTCTCTCTTCATATCGAGCCTAATGTCCAACACCCCTCCACCGTAATGGGCTCTTTCTGCCTTGTTATCAGCTGTCTTCTCCAGGAATAAGAGAAAAGGAAGAATTGAGTGAGATGAAAGTGGGTGGCACAACTATTAGTCCTAGTGCAGATCTTCAACAGGTAATGAGGTGTCCCAAGTGAGTGAGTAGGCTGTGGGAGGTTAGTGGTGTGGGAGGTTGGGGTGCTTAAGAGCAAGTGAGGTAAGATGTTGCAAACAATAGTGAGAGTGGCAGAGAGGTGACTTGTAAGTGCTGAATGGTCTACACTTTCTCCTATTTCTTATGATATCTTCCTTATGAAGCTTATCATCTTATTTGTTACCATCTGCCTCTCAAGCCTCAGCCAAGGGGGTATCTGCTATAATGGCAGCCATGATTGAGCAGTAAAGTGTTGCGACCAGACTCCATGCAGTAATGATCTATGTCTCCTCCATGGGCAATACCACTCCCTGTAGGCTTCATTAACTTTAAACAACTCCTCAAAATATCCAGTACTTAAATTCAAACAGAGCCATTAGAAAGAATGCAGCAAACACGCTCCACCAAATAGCACTGGGATGGGGGCATCTTTTCTGCTACTTAACATTCAATTGTGTGTGTTTAAAAGACACTTATCCAGAGTGGAGATGATTAAAATGCCAGCACTGGCATTAAAACTGCACTAGATGCTAACACCACAATCTGCCTATAATACATATTCCTGGTGCATGCACATTAGGCACATCCTGTACATCTGATACACCTTCACCAAGATGATGATCAACACAGGCTGCAGCAGAAGTGAAAATTGTGTGAAAACCATTTTGACACTATAGTGGCACCTATAGTCTGACGGTGCCAGCATTCTTGAACTAAATTTTGTAGTCCTGCTCAACTGTTGTCCACTACCAAATGACTCAAGAATGACGGGCACTGACAGAAAATACAGTGCCCTGGGCAGAGGCACATATTCCCTATTTAATGTTTGAGCTGTGATGGCACGTGACTGATAAAAATGGAAGGAAAGTAATTTCAACAAGATAAATTTCAAAACATTTACAGGAACAATTACTAGACCGTTTACCCTCTTCCTTTTGCCTAATTTGTCAAGAAACAATATTATTATAATCAAAGCTGTTATTTGGTTTCTATAAACTTAAGCAGATTACAATGCAGTAATTAATGGAAGGGTCAACAGCATGGATAAATCTAATATGGAACCAGACTGGTAGACGTCCCTCTGTTTAGGAAATTTTTTCAGCAACACCCAAAAGCCAGAATGGAAAAATATTCTGCAAAAATCAACAAATGTCTCCATCATAATCAAATTTGCCAAAAGGGTGGCGTATCTTCTGAGTTTCTTGAAATATTTATCAGATCAGTGTAATGCTTATGGGATAAATATTGAGAGAAAATGTCTTTGATTTATCATGTACTCCAGATTTTGTTGCATGAAAGTATTCATGAAAATACTCCCATACACTGTTGCAATAACATATGGCCAAGAAATTCTACTCAACAAGCCTCAGTTTTTCAAAATGTAAGCACACCACTTCTGCCACTTCTAGTGTCATCTATGCCATGCTGATAAGAACAATGGTATGGATCTGCCATATGTGCCTCAGAAGCTTTGACAGTGGGACGTTTGTAGCATCAGACTTTCAGCTGATTTGATTTACATTCTGGCAACTTAAAACCAAACCCTTCCAACGCTAAAGGGGCATCTACCACCCACCACCCCCAACTTGGAATATAATGGGTCAACTCTGACTATATACTTTGCTAATGAGATAGTATATAACATCACAGGAAATAATGACATGTCACATGATCTTGCCTTCTCTTGCAGCTTCTTGACAAGATGCAGTTACAGTAAGAGATAACAAGGTGTAGAGCAGGATGAAAACAGCAGGCCAAGCAGCATCAGAGGAGCAGGAAAGCCGACATTTCGGGCCTAGACCCTTCTTCAGAAAATGTCTTTGATTTATCATGTACTCTAGATTTTGTTGCATGAAAATATTCATGAAACTACTCCCATACACTGTTGCAATAACATATGGCCAAGAAATTCTACTCAACAAGCCTCAGTTTTTCAAAATGTAAGCACACCACTTCTGCCACTTCTAGTGTCGTCTATGCCATACTGATAAGAACAATGGTATGGATCTGCCATGTGTGCCTCAGAAGCTTTGACAGTGGGACGATGTAGCATCAGACTTTCAGCTGATTTGATTTACATCCTGGCAACTTAAAACCAAACCTAGGCCCGAAATGTCGGCTTTCCTGCTCCTCTGATGCTGCTTGGCCTGCTGTGTTCATCCAGCTCTACACCTTGTTATCTCAGATTCTCCAGCATCTGCAGTTCCTACTATCTCTGCAGTTACAGTAAGACATTTCTTCATAAAGCTAGTGTTTTCATTACCTCAGTAGAGTCTAAATATCATTTAACAACACAATAAAAGCAACATTATACCACTGATGTTATTTAAAAGAACAATGATTCGACTTAGAGATAAGGTGCCTTTGAATTGCATTTCCTCTTGAAAAGTTTGTGAAAACACAATTATATTCATGGAGAAATTCTGGTGATTTGGTGGATTTTGACATGAGATTTGGTGCATCCTGGCAGGAGGTCAGAGGGGTGTTCTATTCTGTTGACAGAAAGCCTCCTGGAATAATGGGAACCGTAATTGCAATCACTCTTTTGATTGCAAAATGAAGCTGTGCATAGAACGAGGAGAGGTCTCTCCATGAAGGGAGAAGCATCTTCAAGGAGTCCTTCTCCTACCAATATCTCAGCTAGGAAAAATGCTTCAGGCACCTACGATTTACCATTTGGTTGCAAAACTATGCCGTCTCCTTTAATAGGATCTACATTCTCACAGCAAGGCAAGGATGGTGCTGCCAGTGCCAATTAAAGTCACCATTACTCTCAACCTCTGCAGAACCAGCCCCTTCTAGGGAGGAGCAATCAAACATTGTCAATCTTTCCCTGATTGCAATCCATTAGAGCATCTGAGAGATGACAGAAGGCCAGTACACCAAGGGAGGTATCACCTCCTCTCCAACCAAAAAGAAGGAGTGATAGTGGAGACGTGGCTTTTCCGAAGATACTAATCCTAATGTTGTTGCAAATCATCAACTGAGTGCATGCGACTCTGCAAGACCACATTTAACTTACGAGTTTTACTGTAACTACAAAGAGATCCACTCCATTAACATGAATTTGGTGTGCAGAAATTTCCAATATTATGTTGGTGAAGGCTCGCTGTCATGGCAGCAACCACACTGCCTTACTACCAGTTCCATCAGTTTTGAACCAAAAACAAAAGGTTGACTACTTAGAGGTAGAGAAAGCCCTATACACATAGCTCATGATATTCCTGCAAGCATCAACCCCACAATGGCAAAACAGCTGCAACAAGGGCAACTACATCTTACTATCACAAGGACAAAACCTTGCCACAAGACATACAGAGACTACCTGGGAAGGAATAGGAGAAGAATGAGTGGGATGGAGATGAGGCAGAAAGGAGGTATCCAGGACTCTTATTCTGCCTGGGCTGCCATGTGTGCCTACTCAGACTCTGGTTCCCTTTAAGATATCATCACATAACTATCATTATTCTACAATTTTCCATTTTTTAATATGCTATATTCATCTCTTGGCCAAAATTCTGCAGTAAAACCCATCAACAATAAACTTTTAAATAACAACTTTATCCAACAACACTTTCAATAATACATGTAATGTTCAATTGTTCGCTTTAGTTCTTTCATTTACGAAAAACCGAAAGAACTGTGGATGCTGTAAATCAGAAACAAGAACAGAATTTGCTGGAAAAGCACAGCAGGTCTGGCAGCATCTGTGAAGAGAAATCAGAGTTAACATTTTGGGTCCAGTGTGAAGATGGGAGAGTTCAGTCCCTAAAATTATTGAACTCGATATTGAGTTCTTCCACTTGCACTGAGCTTCGCTGGAACACTGCAGCAAGCATTGGACAGACATGTCAGCTAGGGAACAAGGTGGTATGTTAAAGTGGCAGGAAACTGGAAGCTCAGGGTCATCTTTGCAGGCAGAATGTAGATGTTCTGCAAAGCAGTCACCAGCCTACACTTCGTTTCCCCAATGTAGAGGAGACCACAATGTGAGCAGTGAATGCAGTAGACTAGATTGTGAGTAGTGTAGTGAGGTGCTGCTACATCTGGAAGGTATGCTTGGGACCTTAGATACTGAGGAGGGAGAAGGTAAATGGGTAGGTATTATACCTTCAGTGGTTGCAGGGAAAGGTGCCATGCGGGTGTGGGAGTTGTTGCGAGTGAAGGAAGAGTGGACCAGGGTGTCCTGAATGGAACGGCCCCTGCGGAAGGTGGATAAGGGAGACAGGGGAAAGTGTGTCTGGTGGTGGCATCCTGCTGGAGGGGGTGGAAATGGCAGCTAGTGATCTTCTGGATGTGGATGCTGGTAGGATGGTAGGTAAGAAAAAGGAAAACCCTATTGCTGCTGTGGGAGAGAAGACAGGGGGAGAGGGCGGAAGTATGGGAGATGGGTCAGACCTGGTTGAGAGCTCTTTTGGCAATGGTGATGGGGAATCCTTGGTTGAGGAAGAAGGTGACATTTCAGAGGCTCCCTTTGTTGAAGTTGGCCTCTTCTGAGAATATGCAAAGGAGACAAAGGAACTGGGAGAATGGAATGGAGTCTTTACAGGAAGCAGGGTGCAAGGATGTATAGTCCAGGTAGCTGTGGGAGTCAGTAGGTTTATAATGGATATTAGTGGCCACTGTATCCCCAAAATTGGAAACAGAGATGTGGAGGAAGGGAAGGGAGGAGTCAGAGATAGACCAGGTGAAAGTAAGGGTAGGGTGGAAATTGGAAGCAAAATTGATGAACTTTCCCAATTCCGGACAAGAGAGGGAAGCGGCACCAACAATATCATCGATATATCGGAGAAGGAGTGGTGGGTGGGGGCCGGAATAGAACTGGAACAAGGAATATTCCATGTCCTCCGTGAAGAGACAGGCATAACTGGGGCCCATGCAGGTACTCACGGCCACCCCCTGACCAGGAGAAAATGAGAGGATTTAAAAGAGAATTTTTTGAGGGTGAGGACGAGCTCAGCCAAACGGAAGAGGTTGGTGATGGTTGGGGACAGTTCAGGCTTTTGCTCCAGGAAGAAGCAGAGAGCCCTGAGATCATCCTGGTTGGGGGATGGCTGTGTAAAAGGATTGCACGTCCATGGTAATGAGGAGGTGGCTGAAGCTTGCAAACTGGAGAGATGCCACCATCTGACACATATTCCCTTCGCCTCCCTTGTTCGCCTTCCACAGGGACTGTTCCCTCTGGGATACACTGGTCCATTCTTCCATCACTCCCAACACCCCACCACAGCCACACAGCACCTTCTCCTGCAACCACCAAAGGTGTAACACCTGCCTGTTTACCTCTTGCCTCCTTAGCATCCAAGGGCCCAAACATATCTTTCAGCTGAAGCAGCATATTACCTGCACTTCTCACAATCTAGTCTACTACATTCGCTGCTCACAGTGTGGTCTCCTCTATATTGGGGAAATGAAACATAGGTTAGGTGACCGCTTTGCAGAACATCTACATTCTTCCCACATAAAAGACCCTGAGCTTCCAGTTACTTGAAACTTTAACACACCACCCTGTGCCTTGGCCAATGTCTCTGTCTCAGGCTTGCTACAGTGTTCCAGTGAAGCTTAGTGAAAGCTGGAAGAGCAACACCTAATTTTCTGCTTGGGGACCCTGTAGCCCTCCGGACTCAATATCGAGTTCAATAATTTTAGGGCCTGAACTCTCCCACGTCCTAGCCCCCTTCCACACACATCAGGCCTTGTTATCACATAGCCTGACATTATACACTACCTATTGTTAGCCACTATCAGTCTCCATTAACAGCTATTCACCCTCCGCGCCAGATCATTATCCGCTGCTTTGTATGTCCAACTGTTCTTCTCTCTCTTTGGACTCTATCCCCATTTATCATTTACTCCTGACCCCCTGCCACCAACCCTATCGTCTGCATATAAACCAACACTTTCCTAGCTCCCATCAGTTCTGAGGAAGGGTCACTGGATCTGAAACGTTAACTCTGATTTCTTTTCACAGATTCTGCCAGATCTGCTGAGCTTTTTCTACAACTTCTGATTTTGTCTCTTTCATTTAGTGCCTGTTTCACAGGTACCCTTACCTGGTATTGCTGTTATAATGTGCTATTCTAATTACACAGCCCTAACAACATCCTGACATTCAATGAGAGAGTGCAGACAGCCTTAGCAGTTCTGGGGCCCCAGACTCCTACTACACTATCTTGGCATGGACGGCAGCAGGCTGGGGTGACTGACTTAGGATCAATTGAAAATGAACTGACAGAGCAGCAGGGATGGGAGTGTGAAGGCTGTTTGACTATGAGGGGACAAGTATTTTTCTGTACAGTTACTGCTAATTGTGACAATGTTACAGTTTTAATAGATGTATTTTGTCCCTTTTTTTAATGAAGAGAAGTTGAGACAGAGGTGCCAAGCATTCAGTTCAAAACCAATAAAGTAAACACATTGTGAAGCCTTGGGTTTTTTTAAAAGTTGGAACAATAGAAGTAGCCTGAGTGGGTGGGGTTAAGCTCCCAGGGATTTTTAGTTTTAGCTTCCTGCTAAGGTTTGGAAGCTGGATATGGAAACTCTTATACCTCTCTTTGTTACAGCGGGGTCTCTTCCTGCTGCTAGAATTGCATGTGAGACAATCTATTTTACTCAATTGCCTTTGCCAATGGTGTGTTTATGGGATGTTACTCTACTGGAAAGCTAATAAGTAATTGATTATTTTGTTAAGTATTTCAAAAGAGTTGCAGTTAAGCCAATTCTTTTACTTTATTTTTATTTTTTCTGTAATTTAACTATAGTGCGAGAATAAAGTGTGTTTTGCTTCAAGCCTGATAGTTTGACCAAACAAATTGCATCCAATTTTAAATAAGAAAATTATGGTGTATGCTATCTCATTGTCATGTTTTGAGGGGGTTAGTTCTGGTCCATAACGTAGTCCTCTGGGCTGCTCAAAACTGTGACTGATAGACTTCATTGTAGCAAAATTGAGTTGTCCATTTTTGAACTGGAAGCATTCAACAGAATGTTTGAAATTGTGAAACACTGGAATCAATGGTGAGCTAAAAGGATTTGGGGAGTCTAGGCATATCGATAATTAATATGTCATGATGAATGCTGAAAAAGATATGGAAAGACTAGTAGAATGCTGGCCTTTACATCTAGATCACCAAACTACTTGAGGTAGAAGTAACGCTTCAGTTAGACAAGTCCTGGGTAAAGTAACTTGGAGTGCTGTGAGTAATTATAGGTATCACAATTTAAGATGTGTAGCATAGGTTTACCAGAATGACCTGGACTTCGAGGATTAAATTACAAGAACAGATTACACAATCAATGGTTATATTCCATGGAAATTAGATTATAAAAGATAATGAGATAATTTCACTCACATTTTCAGGATGTTAGGGGAATAGAAAAGGTAGGTGGTGAGAAACAGTTTCTACTGTTTGGAGAGTCTACAACTAATGGAATATAGTCTAGAAATAACACCCAGACCTTTTCCTGAGATACACAGCAAATTAAATTGTCTGAAGACTGACAACTATAACACTGGGAATCTCAGGAAAAAAAAAATCACATATAATGTTATCTACCAATAAAATTTTCTCTTCCTGTCAGCTGATCACATTGTTACGTGACCAAATTCTAATGGTTCTATAGAAGATACTGACTGCAACAGTTGCATTCCACCGAGAAAGTCTCCAAAAAACAGTCCTATGTTGGAATGTGTTTGAAGTTATAGTACACCCTTGGGTTCAGGTACTAAACAAATCGCTCAAGCTTTCCTTTCCTGGTCTATGTTATGATTTCAATTGTGTTACAACCTGTTTCATATTCAAATCTATTGTTTATTCTCTATAGCATCTCGAATCAAAAATAATCTGCTGGATCTAGCTTTACCAATATATCATCTTCGGCTCTTTCCAGCAGTATCAAATTTATAAATTCAAAGTGGTGGTAGTAGGACTATTCGAAGTTAAGTACAACAGCTGCACGAAGATAATACGCGTTTTTGATGCAGGATTAATCCATGCCTATTGTTTTTGATACAGATTGTATGTTAACATTCTTTTCAAGGGCAAATAAGGATGCACAAGAGAATGCTGACCTCAATAGCAACATTCAAATCCAATGAATGGATAAAAAAAACAAAGTTGTAGAATGCAGCCAGTGTGCAGTTGCGTAGGTGCATGCCTCAGAAAGGGTCTTAACATCATGGGAGATTAGCACGAGTTAAAGCTAACCTGCAATATTTTTCTGCCCTCTTCAATTCTGAAGAAGAATCATTGGACTTGAAATGTTAACCTTGTCACTCTCCCCACAGATGGTGCCTGGCCTAAGTTTCTTCAGCATCCTGTGTCTTTATCCATGCTTTCAGATTCATTCATGTTCCTTCCCCCTCTATTTTTGCAATCTTCTCCAACCTTAAAACCCTCTGAGGCACCTGTAATCCTCCAATTCTGGCTTCTTTCACATTTCATATTTTAATCATTCCACTATTGGCAATTGTGACTTCAGTTGCTCAGTTCCTAAATTCTTGAATTTCCTCCCTCAGCCTTTTGCCTTTCTACATCTCTTTCCTCCTTTAAGACATTCCTTAAAGGGTACTGTTTTGATGAAGTTTTTGCCCTAATGTCACTTTCCCTAGTTCAGTGTAAAATTTTGTTTGATAACACTGCTGTGAAGCAGGACTATTTGCTGTGCTAAATGCTCTGCATAAACACAATGCATTGCTATTACGAAATGTTCCCATGAGTTAACAAAATTCTACCTCAGAGATAGTAGGAACTGCAGATGCTGGAGAATCCGAGACAACA
>NC_063332.1:134912568-134982568 GCF_021869965.1 Rhincodon typus | reverse complement strand
GGTGAGGGAGGAGGTATGGGGGCAGGTGTAGCACTTCCTGCGGTTGCTTACTCCCTTCCAGTCAATAATGTCTGGAATACATCACATTCCATCAAAAAAGTTCACTCAGACATTCTGTATGTGCAGCACATATTGTTGGATTTTCCAACTTCCATGAAACTGAGTCCTTCCTACAGCTTTTTAAGCTTTCTTGGTAAATTACAATCGTGGGACTGAGGATTCACCCACAGATTTGTTGGCAAGCACAATTCACCAATTAGGACTGGCACAAAGGACCTTTACTTCATGACTAACTATGACTTATACATAAAAACATCTCTTTTATTCATTCCTGAGATGTGGGCATCACTGGCGAGGCCAGCAATAGTTACCTGTCCTAATTTCTTTTGAGAAGGTGGTGGTGAGCCACTCCCTTGCACTACTGCAATCCATGTCATGTAGGTATACTCACGGTGCTGTTAGGGTGGGAATTCCAGCCTTTTAACCCAGTAACAGTGAATGGACACATTACTGTTCCAAGTCAGAATGGTGTGTGGCTTGCCTGGGAACTTACCACTTGTTGGTAACTTTTCCATGGGTCTGTTGCCTTGTCCTTCTAGGTAATAGAAGTTATGGTTGTGGAAGCTGCTGTCAAAGGAGCCTGAGTGAATTACTCCAGTGTATCTTGCTGACAGTATCCACATTGCCACAACTATGTGTGAATGGTAAAGGGAGTGAATGTTTAAGAAAAAAGGGGCACCAAGTTAAAATAAATCAATACTCCGTTACTGACCAATATTTCTTTTCTCCACCTGCACTGCACTGTGTAGGCTTTCTGAAATGTTTTGATATGGAAGGCAAATGCAAGTGTTGTTTCCAATGTTCCTTTACTTGGGTGAAATTTTGTGGTGCCCAATAAAGCCGGAAGCTTGGCAGGCATGGAACATTAATTTTATGGTAGAACAAAAATCAGCTTTCTAGGATGGAACTATGGTATTAAATCCTCCAAAGTGTGAGGGAGGGTGGGGGGAAGTTGGCTTCCTGAAAGTGAGCATTGGGAAATTCTGTATGCTGTGCATGCTCTTTAAAAAGCAATCACTTCAGAAGTAAATATCCAATTAAATTATCCTCAAGCAAAAAGTATGTGCCTTCCAATTCAAGCTGTATATTGTTTTGTTATGTGCATGGGTCTAACTCTATTTACTCTTCTAAAAAGACTGCTTCTCACGACTGTGGCACTTTTGTTAAGAACTCTTTATTTACTGCTTTATATGTACATATATTCTCTCAAGACCCTGCCACAGCTCCTCCACTCCTCCCATTTGCTCCAGATATTCATGAGACACTGCCATCAACATTATAGCATTATACATCATCAACATTATACATTCTGCTAATGTCTCATTACTCTAGATCAACCCTCAATTTTTATCCTGCTGATCAATATCACCCTAAAGTCTCTGATTTCATGGGTTTGGTCTACATCGTGCACAAATATTCTATTTCCCTTCACAATTTCTTGATATAACTGCATGCTGACAATTTTGTAATTCATGTAATGGTCACCCAGATTTTTCTGTAACACAGCACTCTGCAGTTTCTCTCCACTTAAATAATCTTCTACTTTTCAATTCATCCTGCCAAACTGGCCAACTTCACATTTTTCCATGTTATACATCATTTACCAAATTCTTGCCTCACACTTAACCCATCTACATTCATGTGCAGACTTTTGTTTATTCTTCATAACTTGCTTTGCCTTTGCCCCTGACTTCATTAAATTGTAGTACACAATTTCAAAACTTTTTATATAAACTATTCATGGAATAGTATTCATGGAACACATATGTATTATAAATACGAATGCTTTGTGGGATGGCAATGGCTTAATCCAACATAAAGAAAGCCACTGATATGATCTCAAAATTTTAATCCACTGTAAGAAAAGTAAAATTTGAGCCCCAGGCCTAAATAAGTCACCTCACCCACCACTTTTCCTGCTTTTTGTAAGCTTCAGAACCTTACCACCACCTTTTATGTTTCTATGTCAGTTGGCTAACCATCTATGAATGCTCATATACCAACCCAACACCCATGTGCTCTTATCTTCAAGTCTTTTACATGAAAATGTCACATTTCTGGTGTAGAGCTAATAAATTTATCACTTGTTTTCACTGCTTGTCATTCCAATTTCTTCTCCTTTAGTGGGCTTAAAGCAATGAATTTAGAAGTGTCTGTTTAGCTCCATAGTTTGTGCCATTGTGTACTTTTGGTTACAGAGTGCCAAATGAAGGGGGACACCAACAGGATTTCATACAGGTAAGGCTAAAATGTTTCCAGAAAGGAAAAAGGGTCACAGGATTTTTCTCCATATTATGACTTTTCAAGCCTCCCATGAACATATCCCTTTTTATGTTTCTGCGAAGAGTCATAGAGTCATAGAGTTATACAGCATGGAAACAGATCCTCCAGTCCAACTCATCCATGCTGACCAAATATCCTAAACTGATCTAGTCCCCTTCACCAGCATTTGGTCCATATCCCTTTAAACTCTTCCTATTCATGTACCCATCCAAATCCCTTTTAAATGTAATTGTGATTTAATTATAGTTATACAATTGTACAAAATATAATTGTACTTACCTCCAGTGCCTCATCTGGCAGCTCGTTCCACGCACACATCATCCTCTGCATGAAAAATTTGCCCCTTAGTCCCTTTTAAAACTTTTCACTCTCACATTAAACCTAATCAAATGTTAACTCTGTTTCTCTCTCCATCGATGCTGCCAGACCTGCTGAGTTTCACCAGGATTCTCTTTGTTTGTTTCATATTTACAACATCTCTGGTATTTTGCTTTCTTTTTTGTTGCCCGTAGTCCTTGGATTGCCTGCCCAGTTGACACTTCCACATCCTAATTGTTGGAAGTGACATTGCAATCAGCAATGTCCCTAATGTTCAGGCCTCTCCTCTGCAGAATTAGAATTAACTAGAATTAAAATTAGTTTTTATTGTCATATGTACTCTAGTACAAAAATACAGGAGTACGTTGAAAAGTTTACAACGTCGCCTCCGAAGAAAACGCCTCCATTTACAATGTGCCATCTTAGGGACAAAGTACCTACGTACAAATCTTAAATACAAAAAGAGGAATAAAAGAAGAAAAGGTGATTCATAGTGTAAGTTAGAAATAAGGCATAGTTAAAACGATAAACATTATAGTCAGGTAGACAGATTACAGATAAACATTACATTGCAGTAGATCACGGCAAGGGCTTTCACATGTGGTCTGACTGGCCTCGCAAGCCACTGGCTGCCTGCGCTGGACCCCAGTTATTCCAGCCCAACAACCATCCCTGCTCCACTTCATGCTTTCAGCCCGCTTTGCTGCGGCTCTTAGCCACTCCACACTGCTTTGGGCCTCCAGCCCACTTCGCTCCGGCTCTCAGCTGCTCCACGCCACTCCAGGCTGCTCCAGTCTGGCTCTCATCTGCTCCAAGGTAAGTTTTCTCATCAGAAAAAAACACTTTAAAGTCTTAGGGGAAAAAAAGAGGAAGAAAAGGGAGGTAAAAAGTAAAGCACAGATGGATGAACAAGCCCTGAGCTGAGGATCCCGAATGCTGCCTACTCTCCTCCACCATCTTTCACTAGGTGTTAGATTGGATAGTGTGCAGCAGACCACCCCTGTACCCAAGATCCCCCGAGTTATAAAGGGTTCCGCTGAATCAATGAAGGCTCTGGAATTGCATTTCTTGCTCATTGGTCACCGGGTTGATCAATCACAGGTGTTGCACCATTCCTCTGCATTCATGTGAGACTTCTGCCCAGGCATGAGGAGACATGTCTTTAGTGGGTCACCATTTCCTCTAAGTATCCATCCTTGACAGTATGGGGGTGGGTGGAAAGTCTGTGGCACCTGAGAATGCTCCAGTATGTAAGCATCATGGCTGTTTCCTGGAAACTCTGTACAGTGGTCACAGATGAACTATACATTGAGTGAATGATAGCTTTGTTTGATAATGAAGGCCGCTAGCTGGTCCAGGAAACCTATTCTATCATCATATACGGGCTCTCACAATGGCTTTGCTGAAAAGTGAACACTTATCAGTCGATTTTCAGCCGTCTCCCACCTTGATTGCCATCTGTTTCACCAGGTAGGGTTTCCAAAGCATCATAGTTCCCGTGTGCTATTGATAAAATCCAAAGTATTACATAAAGATGGGCTTTTACCTTAATTGGTGTCCCACCACCTCAATGTCAGAAGTTCGCCTTTCATTTATCCAGCTGCTGGTAAAATCTGGAAGTAACATAACAACATAAGACTTACTACAAAATGCCCTCTGACTCTATGCCACCGACCCACCCAATTCACCCTGCCTCAGATCTCACACTTAGTGGCCTTATGAACAATTCTGGCCCTTGTTCATTTAAGTTCAGTGCATAACCCCTGACCACAATACTCAGGATGGATAAATAAGTTTGCAGCTGGATAGACCGGGACATTTTCCACTGGAGCTTAGGAGGTTGAGGAGTGACCTTATAGAAGTTTTAAAAAATCATGTTGGGTGTAGATAAGGTGAATAGCAAAAGTCTTTTCCCTAAGGTGGAGGATTTCAAGACTAGGAGTCTTGAGTCTCAATTTTAGAGTGAGAGGAGAAAGATTTAAAAAGGACATGAGGGGCAACTTTTTTACACAGTGTGGTTAGTGTGTGGAATAAACTGCTACAGGAAGTGGTGGATGCAGGTACAGTTACAACATTTAAAAGACATTTGGATAAGGTCATGAATAGGAAAGGTTTGGAGGGATAAGGGCCAAACGCACACAGGTGCGACTAATTTAGTTTGGGAACATGGGGGTCAGTGTGAACTAGTTGAGCCAAAGGGTCTTTTCCATGCTGTATGACTGCATAATATAGATGTAGATTAACATTCTGCCCAAATCATAACTTAGATTTCCAGTAGCATTATAGCACTTTCCAAGATAATTTGACTTTCTCCAGGACCCCAGTTCATTATTTGGATTGTATATATGTTTACATGTGGAGTTTGTGGATACAGTAAACCAGATTAAATGCCAATAAAATCATCAATTTCAAACAACATCCAAATCAATTATTAAAGCTAAGGTTAGATGAATACTGCTTATTTTGCTCAATTTTAGAAGTCACAACCCTTGCTGGAAAATATTGTCCTAAATCATCATTTATGGTATTCAGGATCGTACATAGAAAGATAGAAAATAGGAGTAGGAGTAGGCCATTTGGCTCTTCAAGTCTGTCTGCCATTCAATATGATTATGGCTTATCAATCAACCCTCTACTCGATCTACATTCTCTCCATACCCTTAGATCCCTTTAGTACTAAAAAACTATCCAATGACTCTGTAACTATATCTAACTCCTTCTTGAAAGCATTCAATGTTTTGGTCTCAACTACTTTCTGTGGTAGCTCACCAACAGGCTCACCACTCTCTGGGTGAAGAAATTTCTCCTCATCTCAGTCCTAAACGACTTCTGACTATGACTATTGGTTATGGACTCCATGGTCATTGGTAACATCCTTCCTGTGTTTACCCTATTTACTCATGTTAGAAATTTATAGGCTTCAATGAGATCACCCTCATTCTTCTAAACTCCAGTGAATATAATCCTAACCGATCCAGTCTCTCCTCATACCTCAGTTCTGCCATCCCAGGTATCAGCCTGGTAAATCTTAAATGCGATCTCCCCATTGCCAGAAAATCCTTCCTCAGACAAGGAAAAGAAAACTGCACACAATACTCCAGGTGTGGTCTCAACAAGGCCCTTTACAGATATTGTAGTAAGACATCCCTGCAAAATGTCAATTGCCTTCTTCACCATCTGCTGCACCTGCATGATTACTTTTAGTAGCTGGTACACAAGGACACACAGGTCTCATTCCACCTCCTGCTTTCCCAATCTACTGTCATTCAGATAATAATCTGCCTCTCTGTTTTGCTTCCAAAATGGATAACTTCACATTTACCCACACTATATTTTTGCCATGCATTTGTCTACTTATCTAACTTGTCCAAATCATACTGAAGCATCTCTGCATCATCTTCACAGTTCAATCTCCCACCTAGTTTTGTGTTGTCTACACCCTTGAAGATATTACACTTCGTTCCTTCATCTAAACCATTAAAATATGTTGTGAATAGCTGGGGTCCAACCACTGATCCTTCTTGTAACTCACTAGTCACTGCCTGCTACTTGTAAAATGACCACTTCATTCCTTCTCTCTTTCCTGACAACTCAGTTCTCTATCCACTCAGTACACTATCCCCAATCTGATGCACTATAGCTTTACATGCTAATCGTTTATACAGAACCTTATTGAAAGCTTTCAACAAAATAAATGACTACTAAAATGGTAATATGAATTGTATATACAGTTTGAGTGCCTAATCTACTAAACCAAATATTGTTTCAGAGATAGTAGGAACTGCAGATGCTGGAGAATCTGAGATAACAAGGTGTAGAGCTGGATGAACACAGCAGGCCAAGCAGCATCAGAGGAGCAGGAAGGCTGACGTTTCGGGCCTAGACCCTTCTTCAGTTTATGAGTGGTCTTTCTCAGCTTGGAGTTTACCCCATCTAAGAAACATAGCCAGAAACTGTAGGTGCATTCCCTGTAAATCCATTTGTATTAATTGATGGGAAACCAAAATGAAAAGGACTGAGAGTTCCCAACATGCAGAAACCACAGAAGACTATGTGTAAAAATGATCCTTGTATATCTGCATTGGTGATTGATAAATAGAGGTCAGCATTGTTCAACTAAGACAGTCAGTCCAAACATTTGTAGACCTTTGAATCCAATTTAAGTACCAGGATCTGCTCTCCAGGAATTACTGCAGCTGGCCCTGCTGAGGTATGCCAGATTGAGAAAGTTCAGGTCAGAAGAAAATAATGTAAACCCATATTTCTAGATCTCTGTCCTTCTGTATTGTTCCAGAATCCCCTGAGCATCAGATGCAGCTGGTTTAAATGCACTGCTGGAGCAGAGAGGGGGCAGGATAACTGGCCCCTCTAATTTTACTTGCCAAGGAAATGTAATCAACATATTAAAAACTGAAAGAACTGTGGATGCTGTAAATCAGGAACAAAAACAAAGTTGCTGGAAAAGCTCAGCAGGTCTGGCAGCATCTGTGAAGAAAAAATCAGTTAACATTTCGGGTCCGGTGACCCTTTCTCAAACTGGTTCTGAGGAAGGGTCACCAGACCCAAAACGTTAACTCTGATTTTTTCTTCATAGATGCTGCCGGACCTGCTGAGCTTTTCCAGCAACTTTGTAATTAACGTATTGTTGGATGTTTTAAGACTGGACCAACAACTAATGAAGTGCACAGAATCGGTGCAAACGTAGAAATGTTGACTGTCTCTTAATATTATATGAATACTCGTTGGTCTGAAATTCCTTTTTCTGCTATTCTAGCAGAGGCATTAACCTATTTAAACTGAAGCAGCAGTCAAAGGAATTTCAGGCAAACACATTGAGCATTAATAAGCTATCAGGCCACATTGGGTAAAGTCCAGAAATTATAAATGAAGTATTTGGAATTTGACTTCAGTTTTAATATATCAAAGTCAACCTTTGCACTTCCTCAATTTATTCAGCTTGCTGGAATAATTTTTTTGCATCATGGAAACTTGAAATATTAACTGTCAGATTAACAACAGAGGCCAGAATATTCTCCCAAAAAAATACATACAGAATTTCCTCAGAGATTTTCACACTGCATCTTCATAACTTAAGTGGAAGCTTAGTAAAACTCATTTTCCACTTGAAGTTCATAAAATCACAAAGTCAATGATTCAATACAAAACAGGACCATTCGTTTGTACCAGCCCACTTTAAAACTCTCAGGAAGTATATTCCAGATTGTAACCACTCACTCCTAACCACCTGCTGCATAAAATATGTGTTTACTCATGTCACATTTGACTCTTTTGAATGCCACTTAAATAAGTTTACTCTAGTTTTGGACTCTTCTGCAATGGGTACAATTTCTGTCTATCTACTCTATCTAATCCTCTCATTATAATGAATGCCTCTACAAAATTCCTCTCAACCTTCTTTTAGGAGAATGACGCAGCTATTCTGGAATAACCATGAAACTGAAGTCCCTCATCCTGGGAACCATTCTTCAAAATCTTTTCTGCACCATTGTGAAAGCCATCAATATTCTTCCAAAAGTATCATGCCCAGAATTAGACAATACTCTCGGCCAAAACATTGTTTTGTAAAGACACTTCCTTGCTTTTGTAGCATACATGTCTATTCATGGAATCAATACGGCATATTGTAGCATACATGTCTATTCATGGAATCAATACGGCACAAAAGGAGGTCATTCTTCCTGTCAGATTCATGTTGGCTTTCTAGATTAATCCAGTTAGTCCTATCCCTCATGAGGTCTAAAGCCAACACTCAAACCTAAACCAAACTGATAAACAGGTTGCTTAGTGAGTGCTGCTTGACAAATCTGTCAACTACATCTTCAATCACTTTACTGATGATCAAGGATAAATTGATGGAGTGGTAATTTGTTGGATTAAATTTGTTCTGTGTTTTGTGGACAGGACAAACTTGATCTGTCTTCCCTATTGTCAGGTAGATGCTGGTTATGTCTTGAATGGCTAAGATACTGCCACAGCCTGTACCTTTTTCTATATCCCCTGCCTTCAACCATTTCTTGATATCATGTGGGGTGAATCAAATTACCTCAAGACTGTCATTGATGATAGTGGAGGCCTCGGGCCAAGATGGATTATCCACCAGGCACTTCTGGCCAAAGATTGATACAAATGCTTCTGCCCTGCCCTGTCACTTGAAGTGACATCACCGCCATTATCGAGGATGATAATATTGTCTTAAACCTAATCCTACGACTCGTTTAAGTGTCTACCATCATTCATGATTCGATATGGCTGATTTTAGATCTAATCCACTGGTCCACTGGTTGTGGGGTTAATTAGCTCTGTCTGTAGCATGTTGCTTCCATTTTTTAGAATGCGTGCAGTTCCATGTTTGAGCCTTACCATGTTGCCATTTCATTTTGAGATACACTTAGAGTTAATCCCGGAATGCTCTCTCTAATGAATCTGTGTCAGCTTCCTGAGTCAGTTTGATGATAATGGCAGAGTGAAGAATATGCTAGATCATGAAGTTCTACTCAGAAGGACCGTAAAGTGTAATCCACATCGGTGTGAGTATCGAGTTACAAGTAGGCAAGACTGGGTAATAATGACAAAATTCTTTCCCTGAAGGACATTTATTTTCTTAATTCTTTAATGAAATCTAAGCATCACTGGCAAGGTGATATGTTGCCCATCTCTAATTGCCTTTGATCTGAATGCCTTGCTTGGTCATTTCTAAAAATGGACACCCTAGAAAATTCTAACATAGATATAAATTACCCAAATGCGTTTTAGAATCAAAGATTTGTGTTGATGTTGGAAAAAATAGGTTATAATTGGGTTATATTTAAATTTGAGGGAATCCCAAAATATGACATGCTGTCAATCAAGATGGCTGGATGTGTAGACGTTTTCTTTTGCTTGATTCATTTGAGTAATTTCTTAGAAAATAACCAGTTACAATTTTGCTTTGGTGTAGGCTATGACACATTGGATTGAGAGAGCTAACAGGAAATGACTGTTAGTCAGGCCTGCACTTAACGTGGAGAAAATCCCAACTTTATTGCTCATCACGTGGAATGCGGGTGGGTTGATTTTGATTTTTCTTTTATTGTCACATGTACTCAAGTACAAAAGTACGGGAGTACAGTTAGAAGTAAATAATGTCACCACACAAGGCGCCATCTTAGACACAAGTAACTAGGTACAGAATCTTAAGAACAAGGTAGAAAGAAAGAACAAAGTTAAAAATTAAACATTGCAGTAATATTCACAGTAAGTTTGGATTTCATGAAGGAAAGTTGGAAGGTTTGCCTCACTTTCATCTAGAGGGAGAAATCTACAATGCTCCTCATAGAGCTTTGTGGCAAAAACTGTCAACAGTTGGAAGTTGGGAGAATTGGTTATTTATTTAATCCTTGTTTGGCATTGCATATCATCTCAGGTTTCTTAGCCACATATCAATCCTATTTTCCCCAATCAGTCTCTACATCCAAGCACTCTTCATTTTCAAAAATTTTAATCTCTGTCACAACTGAACTTATCCCTTCTCCTCCAAATTTGCTATCCTTATGTTTTAATCTGAACATTCCCTCTACTTTGCAAATTCTGCACACTCACTGCTTTTATTGTCTCAGGCAATTCCAGTTCTGAACAATTCATTCTATCACTTATTTTCCCTACACACTTCAATGACAGGTGGTCACCTAAGGGCAGTAGAGATATTCCAACAGCAATGATTCAACAGGAGTCAATATAGAAATAACCAAACACCAGTGCCCTTCATGAAGCCAGGTCCACGAGTTGTCAGGCAAATCCCCTGTAAAATCAACTTCAATGTATCGGTCACCATGTTCAGATGGATGAAAAATGACTCCCCAGCCATGTCCTGTTCTTTCAATTCTCAGAGTGAAGGATTTGCTGGACCATGAAGTTACACTCAGAAGGCAGTAAAGAGTTTCAAGGGTGGACAAAAATTTCAGATACTTTGAAGTTTTCCTTGAAGTATTGCCAGCAATTACCTTAATAAATGGGAGAAGCATGCTACCAATTAGTCTGAATGATGTTGTCTATCATGCTGCATCACACTTTAAATCCCTATGCCTTAAAAATTGATCCCTGACTTCACACAGATATTGCTTGATAGCTAAAGTGAAATCTCCTTTGACAGTAAGAAGTACAATAAGGTTTCTTCCAAAACTCCAATGACAATCTGATCTCTAATCAAGTTAGTTTTTAAAAATCCCAAGGGGTAAATTGGTGAATATGCTAGGAATGTCAGACAAACCCATTTGCAATACTTTGCTATTGTTAAACAAGTACAGCATGATCTTCATATACATCATGGAAGGACCAAGTGACTGAGTGAATTGCTACAACTGATTTTGAGCAAGTTTTCCAGATACACAGTGAAGGATTCCTTCTCACTTGTGAAGACCATTCAGGACTTGCAGTTCAATAGCAAAGCAGTGTCCACGTGTTCAATTGACATTGCTAGCCTATTCACCAATGTGCCAGTGAAGGAACCCAAAGGCTTTTGTGCTGCAGAATTACATCGTGGTGATCTGGACCCATCATCCTGTGAATCAACTTTCATTGAACTTATAAACTCAGAAAATCACACCATTCAATTCAGGTTAGTGACATCATATATGTTCAAATAAGTAGTGTTACTGGACTCAACACTAACAATCTTTGTTAGCTTCCATGAGAAATGTATCTACAATGGAATGGCACCTAAACTCCTACCCCCTGAATATTTACGATTGGTAGATACTTGCATCATTTGAACCTGAAATTTCCTCTTAATGGACTCTAGCTAGTACTCAATTTCACCTTTGAAATGGAGTAGTCAAGTGAGCTCCCTTTCCTTGATGTCCTGTCCTTGGGAAATCAATCAAAGGTTGTCTACTACTGTCCACCACAAGCCTACGTTCACTAGTCAATATATGTATTGGGATTTCCACAGTTCCAAGCACGATAATATTGATCGTATCAGCAGCTTTGTTAATCAGGTCCAAAGGATGCTACACTTGGGCACATCAAAGCAACCCTACAGGATAAAGGTTACTGTGATCAGATTATTTCTCACTGCATTATGCGCAAATTCATGAATGGGCCTAAGGCTGTCACTTTTGGTTCAAAAAGTGCCCAGATTACCTCAGAAAAGGTATTGAAAATATTTGAATAATAGATGAAAGCTAGTTGTTTCAGGCTGCTACTATATCACACTGCAACATGAGTCGTGTTTGATGCTGAAATGATGCTACCATCAAGCCAAAAGGACATTCTGCCTATCATACAAGTGAATAATGTGGTATATTTAAATGCCAGTGTGATGCTAAGTATGTAGGCCATACATGCCAAGGACTGGCAGATTGTATCAAGACAGCGTATCACTTTGGCTGCTCACAACAAGCAAGATACTCACTGTACCCAACTAACCCATATTTGCAAAAATCAGAACACAGTTCTAATCTTAGACACAACTTTGTAATTAGACAATATTTGCTAAATAATCCTGAGTACGTGAAGAATTACACTGACAACCAATTTAGGATTGTCACTCTCATTTGGAGTAAGCCGAACTATGTGTACTGGATGCTAAATATAATAACATAAAGGCCCCCTGATTCTGTCTGGACAGAAAGAATTCATACACACACTGTGTCTGCTTCAATGAAATAAAATAGATGACGGCCATTCTCAGGTTCCTTTCTCAGGGTAATATCTTGACTAATGATAATCAACCTGCCTTATTTAAAATTTAAACAAAGCTTGGCAGTTAACTGTCAGTCACCAATAACAGGTGCATTGACCATGGCAGCACCTCTACTAATCAGAGTCTACTTGCCAACCAATCAGTATTCTCCCTCTTACAATACAAATGCTATTTTCTCTTCTCTTGGTTCTGCAAATTGATCAGAAGAATTCAGGAGGAAAAGCTTGAAAAAATATATCTTTGGTTTAATTCTTTTTTGCATTCAATAAATTTTGATTTTTCTTAAGATGGTGAAATCCTGTGTCTTCATTCTTTGAGTTAATTATTGGATGTTAGATGTCTCTTTATGCTAATGGTCTCTAACAGGAGCATCAGCCAGAGAGGGACACACTACCATTTGCCTCTTGCCAAAGAAGGGCCTATCCCCAGAAAGAGTCTATGGTACATTGCTGAACTACCTGCAGATGTACCAACAGTGGTATAAGTGTGAACTGAGGCTCTCCAAGCTGCAGGTCAAGCTGAGTCTTGTCAAGTGGATAGCTAATGGCAGTGTCTCTGAAGATCAGCAATCCCAACTTCTGTGCCTGGAGATGTCTCCACAGATCCACTGTGGATATGCAGCCATTCAGTGCATCATCTTTCAGAGGCAACTATGTGTAGTGCTAAACTATCAAAACTCAGACTGTCAAGCAGAGAGGTTAATTGTATCATTTGATTCCCCTTAGTTGTAAGGTATCGTAAACATGGCCATCAAACCTCCTACAGAATAGCCAGTGGCCTTCATGAACCAGAAATGCCTCTATTCTATCAATGTCCAATGAGTCTGTGACCACCAAAGCTTCCTGAGAACCAGGCACATTGCCTACATATTCAGGTGCCAGGGACTTTTGGGCCTCCCACTTGTCTTCAGGAATAGCTGTTTGGGATAAATGTACTCATTATGTATATTCAAGGCTAAGATAGACAGATTTTTAATCAACAAGAGAGTCACGACCTGTGGGGAAAAGGCAGGAAAGTGGAGATAAGGATTGTTATCCTCATGGAATGGTTGAGCAGATTCGATAGACTGAATGGCTTACTTCTGCTTCTACATCATATGGGCTTATGGTCTTAACCCATTTAAGACATGGCTACATTTTGTATGGATAGAGAATAGAAGTACAATGCCTGTCATTAGTCCACACAGGCAACTATCATCAAGCCACTGGTCTTTTGAAGACATGATTCAGGTGCCCATAACAAGCCGGCAGAGCCCTTTAGTATGCTCGCTGATGGTCTCATATATTCTGGTGCTCTACTGTGCTCTGCATAATCCTGCACTGCAGACAAGGGAGACCTGAAGAGCGAACTTATCAACAATCACTGGTCCTCACATGAGGAGAAGGCTGCCATGGCATGGGATGAAGAACACCTTGACAGAGACAAGGAAAATGAGAGACATACACTGGAGGCTCAGGACAATCTCATATGTACCCATGTTCTGTGTGTTTATGCCCTTTCAGTGCAATACTCACCTTTTTTGCAGTTCCGCTCTCACCTCCTTCTCCTCACATTCCATCACCCACTATTTAGAATAACAGCTTGCATTGACAAAGCTGATGAGCTGGCTAGGTGCCGAGACTAATACTAGCTCCCACTGAAAGAGCAAGTCTGTGGACGATATCTAAATCAGCAACAAAAATGGAAAGGCTACAGTGAATCAAGCATTAATAGAGCAGCTAATCATAATCACATGTAAAAATACTAAACACCTATGATTTCCAACTACATTTAGGTACTCTTCCTGATTCTCACATGTGTTTTCCTGAGAAGCGTTCTCTCTGCATGAGGTGAAGGCAAGGCTGCTGCTTGGATTAAGATGAAGTTAGCAACCAGAGATAACACAGTGTGGAGCTGGAGGAACACAGCAGGCCAGGCAGCATCAGAGGAGCAGGGAAGTTTCAGGTCAGGACCCTTCTTCAGAAAAGTTAGCAACTATCTTCTTCTTGCTTCAGACCCAGAGCGTATGACATGCTGTGTGCAGGATGACTGATTGATTGATTGATTGATTGATTGATTTTTTTGTCACATATACCAAAATACAGTGAAAAGCTTTGTTTACAAGTGGTACAGGCAGATCATAGTAAGCAAAGGATGTACAGATCAAAGAGACTTAGATAGAGGCACACAGGTTACATTGCACTGGGCATGCACTCAGCGAGATCAATGTTAGCAAGATCAATGTTATTTGAAGCTAGAGAGTCCATTCATCAGTCTGATAATGGCCGGGAAGAAGTTGTTCCTGAACCTGCTCGTGCATGTGTTCAGGCTTCTGTATCTTCTGCCTGACGGAAGAGGTTGTAGGAAATTATTACTGGGGTGCAAGGGTCTTTGATGATGTTGGCAGCCTTTCTGCAGCAGTGAGCCATGTAAATGGAGTCCATGGATGGAAGGTTGGCTTCTGTGATGGTCTGGGCTGTGCACACACCCTTCTGTAGTTTTTTATGGTTCTGAGCAGAGCATGTTCTGTGTCATCATAGTTACAGCATGTTAGGAAGTTTGTTGTAGCTTAGAGAGTATTTGGTCTGCTTGTAAAGATTGCATTGTAATTTAAGTAACCAGTTAGTGCTGCTGGTTGGTATAAGTGAGGGCTTAGGTGAATACTGGGCTTCAGTGAGTAAGGCAAGAAAGGTAAGATTCCTTTATCTTTCTCAGTGTAAAGGGGCAGAGGGAAGTGATGTGCTCCTCCTGCCAGATGTGGGAGATCAGGGAGCAGTCTGGTGTCCCTGACGACTTTGCCTGCAGGAACTGTGATGGCTGCAGCTCCTCATCGACCACATCATTCTATTGGAGCAGCAGTTGGACACACTGAAGAGCATACAGGGACGGAGAGTGTGATAGACATTTAAGGCATGGCTATACTTTGTACGGATGGAGAAGAGAAGTACAATGCCTGTCATTAGTCCACACAGGCAACTATCATCAAGCCACTGGTCTTTTGAAGACATGATTCAGGTGCCTGTACCAATCCAGCAGAGCCCTGGTCTGGGAGGTGGTCACACAACAGGTTCAGTCAGGCAGGTGGGTGACCGCCAGGAGAGGCAGGCACGTAGTGCAGGAGTCTCCTTTGGCTATTCCCCTTTCTAACAGGTATACCATTTTGGATACGATTGGAGGGATAGCCTCTCAGGAGAGTATAACCGCAGTAGCCAGGCCTGTAGCACCACAACTGGCTCTGCTGCAGTGCAGGGTCAGGCAAGATCCAAGCAGAGGAAACTCATTAGTTAGGGGCACAGACAGGCATTTCTGTGGCCGCTTTTGAGATTCCAGGATGGTGTGTTGTTTCCCTGGTGCCATGGTCAAGGACGTCTCTGAGAAGTTGCACGAAATTCTTAAGGGGGAAGGTGAGCAGCCAGAGGTCCTTATGCACATTGGTACCAATGACATAGGTAGAAAGAGGGATGAGGTCCTATGGAGTGAGTACAGGGAGTGAGGAATGAGGCTGAAAAGCAGCACCTCGAGGGCAGTAATCTCTGGGTTACTACCAATGCCACATGCTAGCAAGGCAAGGAATAGAAAGATTGGACAGATGAATATGTGGTTAAGGAACTGGTGCAGGGGCAGAGTTTCACGTTCTTGGATCATTGGAACCTTTTCTGGGGCAGGGGTGACCTGTACAAGAGGAACGGGTAGCACCGAAACTGGAGGGAAACCAATATCCTCGCAGGGAGATTCAGTAGTACAAACAGCCTATTCGTACCTAGGGGCTGAGAAGTTGCTGCCCATACTCAGAGTGTCCTGACTGAAGCCCTGGAAACAGAGGCCACCCACTCTTCATCCTCCGTCCTAAGCCACATTGTGACAATACGGTGGCTTCAAGAGGTGTGATTTGTCATAGTTTTTTTTTAGAGAAGTGATTAGAGAGATTGGAACAGGTGCAGAGCAATCTGTGAGAAGATAAACAACTTGTGAAGCCTTGGATGTTTATTTATAAAGTTGAAACAATAAAAGCAGCCTGAATGGGTAAGGTCAAGCTCCCACTTACAGAACTAGGCAGTTGCTGTTGGGGTCTTGAAGATGTAAAAGCTATTCTTTCCCTCTCTCGATTACAGCCATAAACTGGGGATTCTCTGCCTGCAACTCCAGTTTCATGTGAGACAATCTGTGCTCTAAAATTGCATTTTATATTGTGGGATGTTGCTATATTGGGACAGTTAATTAGTAATAGTTACTGTATCTATTATTCTGTTAAGTTTTCAAAAAGAGTTAAGTTAATCCAATTCCTTTTTTTGTTTGTTGTATTTTAACCATAGTAGATGAATAAAGTGTATTTTGCTTTAAATTTGGTAGTTTGACCAATCGAATTGCATCTGGAATGCAACAATTTACATTATACCTTACATCACTCACCTTGATGGTACCTCATTTGAATTGAATGCTTTATCAACCTTAAAGAGAAATTACCTTTCTAAGATCAGTTTTTAGCCCTTGAAGTCCCTCAATGCTTTCTCTTACACCATGAGTTTGGCAGCATCTCCTTCCTTGGTAAAATGAGTAGCAAAATACTCATTTAATATCTCAGTTATGCACACTGTTTTCCTTTCATCATCCCTAATCATCCTACCCTTCCTTTTACTACTGTTCTTAAAATAAGGAAAAGCTAGGACCTAGACTATCTTCTGAGTATTTTAAGGGGTTTAGCCTGGTCCATAACAATATGTACAATCTTGTTGATCTGAGAAAACCAAGACCTGGTAGACACTTTCAGGTGCCTCATTCCTGTCACCTTGCCACGACTGCTCATGGTCCTTCAGTGAAATTGGGGTGTATCTTTGTTTTAATTCACCCACGGGATATGAATGTTGCTGGCTGAACCAGCATTTATTATCCATCCCTAAGTGCCCAGAGGGCAGTGAAGAGTCAGCCATATTGCCAGAAGTCTAGAGTCACATGTAGGCCAGACCAGGCAGTTTCATTCCCTAAAGCACATTAGAGAACCGAATGTATCTTTCTGACTATCAATAACAGTTTCATAGTCATTATTAGAGTATCATTTCCAGCTTTTTACACAATTCAAGTTCTCAAGCATGCCAAGACATCTGGTCAACACAGATTGTGCCCCTGATTCTCACCAAGCTTCTTGTCTCAAAGTCAATAAGCATATTTTTTGATGAATGAAAGACATGGATGTGATTTATCCTCCAAACAAGGAACAGCTGAAATGCATACGTAGAGAATTAGTTTGATATAAACTTGGGTGGAGATATATCTGCCCCCACAATTCCAGAGGGAATGTGTGAAATTGGGAGATTTGTAAAAGGTTTACAACAACAGCTTTAGGTGATTTGCTCTCTGATTTTCCTTCTCTCTTGTTGGAGGAGTGCCTCTGCCTTATCCCTTTAGCTTGTCACTGCTTAAATCAGAAACTTGCAGCCAGTTGTGACAATCCCCATACATTCTCAAACTTCGTGGAACTGCACTACCATTGTCATTACTGTTAGCACTTGTAGAAACATAGAAACATAGAAAATAGGTGCAGGAGTAGGCCATTCGGCCCTTTGAGCCTGCATCACCATTCAATATGATCACGGCTGATCATGCAATTTCAGTATCTCACGCCAACTTTCTCTCCATAAACTTTGATTCCTTTAGCCACATGGGCTACATCCAGTTCCCTCTTGAATATATCTAACAGTCTGGCCCCAACAGCTTTCTGAGGTAACGAATTCCACAAGTCTACAACTCTTTGAGTGAAGAGATTCTTCCTCATCTCAGTCCTGAATGGCTTAATGCTTGTTCTTAGACTGTAACCTAGTTTTGGACTTCCCAAACGTCGGGAACATTCTTCCTGCACCTAGCCTGACCAGTCCATCAGGATTTTATACATTTGTATAGGATTTCCCCTCATTCTTCTAAATTCTAGTAAGTATAAGCCCAGTCAATCTAGTCTTTCTTCATATGTCAGTTCTGCCATCCTGAGAATCAGTCTGGTGAACATTGACTGGACTCCCTCAATAGCAAGAATGTCCTTCCTCAGACTAGGAGACCAAAACTGCACACAATACTCAAGGTATGGCCTCACCAAGGCCTTGTATAACTGCAGCAAGAGATCCCTACTCTTATACTCAAATCCTCTTGCCATGAGGGCCAGCATGCCGTTAGCTTTCCTCACCGCCTGCTACACCTACATGCCAGCCTTCAGCCACTGTTCTGTCATGACACCTCGGTCTCATTGCACTTCACCTTTTCCTAAACTGCCACCATTCAGATAATAATCTGCCTTTTTGTTTTTGCGACCAAAGTGGATAACCTCACACTTATCCACATTATACTGCATTTGACAAGTATTTGCCCACTCAGCCAGTCTGTCCAAGTTACCCTGCAGCCTCTTAGCATCCTCCTCACAGCACACCCTACCACCCGGCTTAATGTCAGCTGCAAATTTGGAGATATTGCATTCAACTCCTTCATCCAAAACATTAATGTATATTGTAACAACTGGGTCCCAGCACTGAACTCTGCGGCACCACACTCGTCACTGCCTGCCACTCTGAAAAGGACCCATTTATTCCAACTCTCTGCATCCTGTCTGCCAACCAGTTCTTTATCCATGTCAAAACATTACCTCTGATTCCATGAGCTTTAATTTTCCTTACTAATCTCTTGTGTGAAAATTTGTCAAAAGTCTTTCGAAAGTCCAGATGTACATCTATGGATTCACCCTTATGTTTGATTGTTTTGTTTAGTTAAGCTGGAATTGTTATTAAGTGGTCCTGTTATCCAGATTTGTAAAATTTCTTAAATAATAAATGATGGTCTATCTTTATTAAATGTCTCCAAAATTGTATTTTGCTTACAGTTTCAAAACTGTTTATTTTGGCAACGTAGTATTATTTCATTGAAATATTTGCATGAAAACCAATGTTTCCACGAGAAGGGTTCAGTCAGCTCAGTTGGCTACAGAGCAGTGCAAAATAATGCCCACAGCACAGAATCTATTCCTGTACCAGTGGAGGTAGTTCTCAGGGATTGCCTTTTTGCCTTCCCCATGATATCATGGTGTGACCTATGATTAATAAATTGTCAATTCCAAGGAGGCTACATAGAGAAAAAGAATTCATGATAGTATTGAAAATGTTATGGCCAGCAATATAATTTACTTTGACTTAATGTTCCGAACACTCCCTTGCTCAACTAAGGCCAAGGTTTGCTTTTATGCTGTATTCTGCTGATGTTCTATTCTTCTTCTCCATACAAACTTGACCTACTTTCTCCATCTATTGTTCATCACTAAACCCAGTGATTCATTGCATTTCCTGGCTTCACAAACTTCGGCTAAGCTTTCTCTCATCTTGATCTATACAATTCAATTTAAAGGGATGGGCAATTTATGATATCAACTGCTGATCACAGTTCTTCTTCAATCTACTTCAGAATACCAATGCCTAAGGTGAATAATGGATATTTCAATTTTTGGCTTGATACATAATTCAGTGATTTAAACCCATTGTAGTTTTACATGTAATATTTATTTTTGAAGAAAAAGAATTAATGCAATTACCAAGAGAAGATTTTCTTAGTTGCTACTTAATCAATGCAAGCGTCCAATAAGGTCACAAGTAAAAACATTATGTTTTTAAAAGCACCACTTATTCCTAACTAGGATTTACAGATCACAGTTATAAAAGATATCAATCAAATATTAGATGATCTCCTATGATACTGCTCCTGACTAAAGTGGAACCTCAAGGGAACTAGGGGCTGACGTGACTTTCCTTTAATTAACTATGAAAGCTTCATAATAAAGTATGAAACTGTACAAGTATTTTCATGTAAATTTTATGAAAAAAAAGACATGTCCAATTCCCATATCTGTATATGGTTGCTGTAGCTTCCAAATGGAGAATCATAGAATCCCTAGAGTGCAAAAAGAGGCCATTTTGCCCATCAAATCACCACCGACCCTCCATAGAGCATCTCATCCAGGCCCACACAATTAAAATAAGATCTTTCTGCTTATGATGTTTGGCTATTTCTTTTACAGTAGATATGAGGTCAAGGTCAATTTCAACCACCTAAATGTCCCAGTTTGATATAATATACAAAGTTTATCTATATATAGAGTTGAATCTGAAGGTGCAGCAACCATTTACATTGGAGGCCTTGGTCCACCATGTTTATGCCAATCCATAAACACCAAGGTACGTTAGTTCCATTTACCTGCATTTGGTCCATATCTTACCATGTTCTGGAATTTAAGATACTTCTTAAATGTTGTGAGAGTATCTGCCTCCGCTATGCTTTCAGCAGCATGTCCCATGTTTCTATCACCTGCTGGGTGAAAAAAATCTTACTCAGATCTCCTCTAAACCATTTGGTCCTCAACTTAAAATTTAGCCTTCTAATCGTAAACACGCCTGCCATGGGGGAGAGATTGTCACAATCTACTCTGTCTATATTTCTCATAATTTTATATACCTCAATCAGATCTCCCTCAACCTCCTCTTCTCCAAGGAAAATAAACCCAGCCCATCCACCTCTCCTCATAACTAAGACTTTTCATCCCAGGAAATATCCTGGTGAATATATGTTATAAACATTTAACATTTAGTGAATACAAATATATATATATATATATATATATCTGAATCTATCTGTCTACGTAATGTATCTGAAAGAAAAGTGGTCATTAAATTCAAATACAAGTATCTTTTGTAATTGCTATTTTTTATTCATTTGCAGGACATAAGTGCTACTAGCATTTATCACCTTAGTCACCAGGAGAAGGTGGTGTCTACATTCTTGGACTGTTGGTTTGATATAATTGATATGACAGCTAGTCTAAGAACTAAGAGGTGGGTAGGTAATCTAGACAGAATTAGCCATCAATAAACGGCCCAAAAAAAGCTAATACTCTGGGACCTTGTACTAGATCCAGCCCAATTTAATGCAACAGATAAAACTGTTTGGTATATTCCACCTAGTGAGGAAGATTGTAAAGTTTATGTTGTGATGCATCTATCATATATTAACATCTCTATTAATTATAATTTAAGGTTCCACAAATCTATTTACCAGATTCTAACACAAGGCAACTGGTTAATAGTATTTCTTCAACTTCCCTCCCAAGTTGTGAAAAGTGACATCAGGGATTGCACTGAGGAATAAGCTGAACAAACATAATCAATGTTTTTTTTTTAATTTCAATGTTCACCAATCAAGCATTGGGGGCTAAGGAAAGTGTCGCAGAATGCAATTGCTTGAATTTTTTACAGCAATTTTACAGATAAACAGGCAGGTTACCAAATCTGTACCCTGATATTTTTCAAATCTTTATACAATGCCAAAGATTGCAAATTCTGTTCAGCCATCTAATTGTTACTCTATTTCTGGTTTATATTAATATTGATTATATTATTTTAGGTCACCAGTACATGGGGATGGGGGAGAATGCAGATCAGAAGACTTCCTCCTTGATCTGTCCTTGGTCTGGGTTAAGACTGCCATCTACTGATTTGGGGTGAATAAGATTTGCTAAACAATCTGATTGCAATCTCACTCTTTGGCCTTGCATTCCTAGGAATTCTTCGTGAGGGATCACACAATATCCAATGGTACACTAAAAATATTCTGCAGCAGACTAGCAAATAATGAGGGGTATTGATAGAGTTAATGGTAGCTGTCTTTTCTTTAGGATGGAGGATTTCAAGACTGGGGGCACAATTTTAAGGTGAGATGAGAGAGATTTAGAAAAGACATGAGGGGCAAATGTTTTACACGGAAGATGGTTCAGATGTGGAATGAACTTCCAGAGAAAGTGGTGGATGTGGGTACAATTACAATGTTTAAAAGACATTTGGATAAGTACATGAATAGGAAAGGTTTGGAGAGATATGAGCCAGGAGCAGACAGATGGGACTAATTAAATCTGGGATCTTTTTTGGTATGGACTAGTTGGACTGAAGGGTCTGTTTCATACTGTATGACTCTATGACTCAATGAAACAATAAAGTGTTCCAGTATAATCCCGTAATTTAATATAGTTTAGTATTGCTGAAGAAAGAGATATGTTGAGAAAGTTTTTCATTATGCATTCATCAGAGTAGAGTCTCAAGAATACCAAACATTAAAGGGGACAATAATTTATAATCCATGAGAAGAGAATGGTGATTGATATGTAATCTACAGGCTTCACTGCAGAAATGCATGAAAGGTCCTTAGAAAGCAATTTCCAAACCCATAACAGTTAACATCTAGGAGGTCAAGGACAATAGATACCTGGAAACACCACCACCCTCAACTTCCCCTCCAACCTTAGAAATATATCACCACTCCTTCTGTGTTATTGAGTCAAAGTCCTGGAATTTCCTCCCTAATAATATTGTGGTTCTACACCTAGCACATGGACTGCAACAATTCAAGAAGGCAGCTTAACACCACATTTTCATGGGCATGTAGGGATGGGCAATAAATGTAGACCTTTGAGTTACTCATTCCTTGAGAATTTTTTAATTAATTCACAGGATGTGGGCAGCACTGGTAGGGCCAGCATTCATTGCCCAACCCTAATTGCCCAGAGGGCAGTTGAGAATCAACCACATTGCTGTGGATCTGGAATCTCATGTCGACCAGACCAGGTGAGGATGGCAGATTTTATTCCCTGAAGGACATTAGTGAACCAGATGGGTTTTTCTGACAATCGACAATGGTTTCATGGTCATCAGTTGATTCTTAATTCTGGGTATGTTTTCACTGAATTCAAATTCTACAATATGCCGTGGTGGGATTTGAGCATGGATCCTGGAACATTCGCTGAGTTTCTGGATTAATAGTCCAGCGACAATACCAGTAGCCATTGTCTCATCCCATGACTGAATAAAAAACAAAAACACCTGCATCACTTAAGGTATAGGAGAAGGTTGTGCTCAATACCATGTAGGAAGTTGTCGTTGAGTCCATTGCCGCAGAAAACATTCAGGATCACAGTCTGTTACTGCCTTATGAAATTCCTTAAGTCACATGTCTTCTTCAAACTGGTATCTGGCATGCAGGTGCAAGCTGTAGATCATGTGATCACAGGCCTTCTGCTTCCTCCAATCCCCACCCTGACCCCTCTCCTTCTGATTTTCTGTTTTTACATACCCAAGAGTAACTGCCTGGCCAGCCAATCGCATAAGGAGGGATGAGAGCTGCTACAGATCTCTTAAGGCAGAAACACTTGTGTTGACACTTGCACCACCAACACAAACAATTACATTGCCAAGTACCTTGAAGATTAATATCAAGTCAGGATTCTCACATGGTGAATCATCAGACATGATTAGGCTGCAGCCAGGCCAGAGAAAAAGGACAACTCCTTTGTTACTTCCTCAAGGGCAAGATCACAGTAAAGGACTTAGATGAGGCCTTCAAAGAGATAATCTGCAGAAAATGCTGATGTGCAGACAGAACAAGATATTTTGTGCATTAGCTGCTATTTTAATGTTTGTTGCTGGCATATAGCTAGATAGGAAATTAAATTGTGAGGAGGACACAAAGACACTGCAAAGGCAAAACAGGCAGGTTAAGTGAGTGAACAGAAAGATGTAGATCGAGGATAAAATGGCCAAGTATTCACTTGCATAAATAGAAAAGTAGTGTGTTTTTGAAAATCTTTGAAACTTTTTACTGTTATGTTCAGAAAGATTTGGGTATATGTATACAACAAAACAACAAGTTAAGATGAAGGTGCAGAAAGTAATTAGGAGGGCAAATGTCAAGTTGACTGTTATTGTAGGGGATTGGAATATAAGAACAAGGAAGTCTTGCTGAAATGTACAGGGTTTAAGCAAGACTTCATCTGGAAAATGCAGTTTAAGTCTCCATATTTCAGGAAGTAATGCTTGCTTTGGAGGTGGTTTACTAGATTGGTTGCTCAAATAATGGTTCATGCCATGACACAGTTGCCCTATAATGAGAGGTTGAGTAAATGGGCCTATGCACTCTAATTTTTAAAATGTATTTGCTCACAGGATGTTGAAATCGTTGGCTAGGCCACCATTTATTACCTATCCCTAATTCCCTCATCAGTGAACTACTGCAGTCCATGTACTATAGGCATAACCACAGAGTCCATCACATTCTTTGTTTTGTATACTCCAGTTGCTTCCCTCAGCATGCTAGATTATGTGGCACTCTCTGTATGGACTACACTATGAATTCCTTCCCAGAACAATCCAAGCATTAAAACTTCAGCTTCAGAATGACCATTCTCTGTTTCATTATGACCCCAGTGGAAGAATTGGCTGCATTGTATCTATGTTTAGCCTCTATCAAAGAGTTGTGCAATGGAGTCATCAGCATGGTTGCAGAGGGTAGCCCTTGTCTCCCAATAACCATCCTTGTAAGGCATATGTCCTTAAAACAAAGCAGGAGAGCTATCAAGGATATTGACATTATGACAGCTTCCAGGGTACCTGCACAGCTTTCTGAAATACAACATTGAGGATCACAAACCACTTGCACATGGATGGAATAGAACCCTTTTTTGTTGATGAACTCAGCTACATTATGTTATGCCCTCTCAATGCTATGCATAGTCTATAGTGTCCTGCACTAAGGAAAAACTAACTATGTTTGCAAAGTATACTGTCCAGGATGCAGCACTACGACATCACAGGGAAATGAGATAAAGCAGTGTTTAAGGTTTTTGCAAAGATTTGTAGCTCGGTTTGTGGGTGAGGTTATTGACTTGCTCAGCAAAGATGCAATACAGCATATATAGTATAGCACCTATACAAAAAAAAATCTTCGCTATGAACGGATATCCCCTCAACTTCATCTGCAGGTGCCTACTAAATAGACAATACCAAGAGGACACAGTATGCCCTAACACACTGGCCACATGTCCTACATCAAGAACATATCAGAACTGACAACGAGACTCCTGCGGCCACTAGGAATCATGGTAGCACACATGCCCACAGTCACGCTATGGCAAATACTCATAACGATTAAAGACCCCATACCAATGACATGCAGAAACAACAAAGTTTACAAAATACCATACAAGGACTGCCACAAACATCACATTGGACAGACAGGAAGGAAACTAACCATCAGAACACACGAACATCAGTTGGTAGCAAAACAACACGATGAACTTTCCCTAATATCAGTAAACTCGGACAATGAAATCCATCACTTTAACTGGGACAACATAATCATAGTAGCCCAAGCCAAGCATGGACATGCACAGGAATTCTTAGAAGCATGGTTCTCAACCCATAATGCAGTCAACAAACATATAGAATTGGACCCCATATACAAACCCATACAAAACAGAACCGGAAATGACACAACTCACCATAACAGACCGGACAGTATAAATTCCAAGCGGAGTAAAACAACGGTGCTTCATCAGAGGCCTCACTGATGATCTTACCTAGCATGGTGACGAAAGGTCTGAACGAAAACAAGCCAGCTCGGTGAGAAAGTCAACAACCTCATAAAGCAGTGTGATCTGTCATAAATTGCATTGGTAACAGCCACAATACATTCATGGATTGAGGATAAGAGATCTCACACAGATCCCCAGCGAATCCTTGGAAATAGTTGTGTAAAAATTTAGCACAGCTGTCACCTTGACGACCAATGGGTTATGATGACAGCTCACCCCATCAGTTCACAAGTCCCCCTCCAGCAGGGGTGTTGTTCTGTGACAATGTCAGTCTAACAGCTGCACTGCGTCTTACTCGTATGGAAGAAATGGCATTGAGAACATTAGATTTTAAGTCTCCTGTACCTCCTGAACATTTTGAGAGGATCTTCAGTTGTGATTTCTTCATCTGGAGGCTGGTCAGCAGCCATTGGTGAATTTTACTGGTCCTGGGCTTGCTGACAAATTTATCCTTCCTCAGATTCTCTGTGCCATCATAGCACCACAGTCAGTGATGGTAATCCTTGTTGTGGCTAGGTCTACTGGTCACAGTTCCAATGAACCTGTGTGGGGAATATCAGAAACTGAACTTGTCCATAGTAATGGGAAGAGTCAGTATTACATTCACATACAAATGACAGTTTAGCACAGTCCCCAATACAGGGGGGCATGGAAGACTCTGCCATGGACATGGTACCTTTGTCATAGGTGACCTTATTCTGATGTATGCAGCATAAGCCACATTGTGTAAATACAGTGGGTGATTGTAAGTGCAGAAGGATTACTAAAATCTTGCCCCCACCCTTGTATCCATCACTAATTCCAACATCACCCAAGAAAGACAGCATTGCATCAAGCATGTTGGCAAATTACAGTTCAAGATGAGAGGAAATTAGCTCCATGCCTTTGTGTATTCAATGGGACCTTGGATTATTTTTGTGAATTGTGGCCCATGTGTGACAGTTTTAAGATCATTTGTGATTATTTCTGCTTCATAGAGATGACTGATCCATTCGTAATGACTATTGACATGATCAACTTTGCTTGCGGTCTGGATTCGTGTACAATGTTGGTCACTGCATGCATTTCAAATTCAGGACTCTATGATTACAAATGGCTTTAAGCTGTACTGTGCAAGTGGCCTGATTAATAAAATTACCCTTTTGAAGGGCCTCATATCACTCACAAGTACAGACCACATGCTTAGACAGATGCAGACACTCCACCAGTTCTGGGTATGGGTACAATTTGGAAGATGATGTACAGGTCACATTTCACAAAATGTGTCTGGTAATCTAAGCAACCTCCCCTCACTAAATCTTCACATTCCTTTCTTGTTGCACTCCCTGTTGACCTTTTGTCATCACTGAATCCTCATAGCACCACATTCCTCTTTCATTTAAGCCTTCATCTCCCAACAATACTACCTGATCCCCATGCCTACAGTTTAGCCCATGCCAAACATCATGTTGCACTGTACCCCATCAAAGCTAGGGTGATTGTGGGGGTCAATTATCCCCTTCCAACAGTAACCCATAACTTCCAATTCACATAATCTCATACCCTTATATGTTGAGTTGTCCCCTCTGCAACCCAATATGCTTCCTCCAATCTATACAATTAACTTCCCCAACTTTTCTATCACAACAGTTCCCCTGGATAACCTGCCTTGATTCTCATTAAATGGGCCCCAAGACTGGCCGTGACCCACCCCACCAACAGCCCCATCTGATGACTGGCCAGACCCCTAACTGATCTCTGTGTGACTCACTGCTAATCCACAGACTGATTATACTAGATTTGCATGACTGACTGTGGCCCATTCCCTGGACTGTTACAGTACAGAAACCCTGATCTCGACCATCCCTAATTACCAAATGACTGTGTCTAAACCCCTGGACTAAGATCAGACATTGCCCTTGACTGCCTGTTGCACCATCCCCTGACTGACAACACAGTGCTTTGACTTGACCACTCTCCTTAGATTTTGAGACATTGCCATTTGGCTGAAGCACATGCCGTAGGTGTGACATTGGCATAGTGCTGTCTATACAGCAACATCCAAACCCTTGACTGCTCATTGTTGACAAACATGCTAAGCTGCCTGACTTTGTGTCAATGCTAAAAGACAAGTCAAAACAGAAGTAATGTGAATCTGTAAGTTCTGTGTGAAACAGTGTAGCACAAAAAGGCAAAGCAAAGAAGAGATGCTGTGAGCATTAAAATAGGCGTAAACTGAGTGAATGCTAAGAAAACTGGAACAGAGCCCTGAGGTAAACCCTGCTCCAGTTCATGAGATGTTGCTTATCCCTGTGCACAAAGTAGTCTGGCAGCAGCATTATAATGAAAAGTGTCAGTGCCATCCGAACTGTGGCATTGAAGTGGATAACTACATTCCAAGTGAGACTCATACTTGAAATGTAACTCTGAGGGAGTATCATTAAGATTACTACAACTTCTGCAGAATGAAACTTGTTTTTGTTCCTTTCTATGAAGATATCCAGTATACCTAATGGGCTGTTAACTGCCTTCATTCCAAATAAGTTGAATGTAGATGCCTACAACTGGAGATAGTAATATATTTGCTCAGTTTTGAAAAACATTGGGCTGGATCTTCCCAAATCCCAAACAATTGGGCAATGACAAGTCAACTGGAAAAATATGGCAAGATCTGTGGATTAACAGCAACTCAGTCAGTGAACCACACAGAGATAAGGTAGGAAATTTGCCATGATGATTTGTCAGCCTCTGGATAGGGGTCGCAGGTGGTCGCTACACATGGAACATGTCCTTAGATGTTGGTGAATGCTGGCCAAGGTGGAGGTCTGGAGGAGCAAGCGGCAAACTGGAGCCGCCATGTTATCCACTCAGACTTTCATATCAGGAATAGTGGCCATCTAGTCTCTCTCTGCCTTGTGGGAGAACAAACAAATGAGGTCAGAACAGGTAATAATGAGACGTTAGTGTATGCCAATAGGCCCCTCACACTCACTAGTGAGATTTTCATCTCTCCATTCAAATCTTGGGCCCATAGTCAAACTTATTTTTCTCAACATTGAGAATCGCAATTTTCCAGCTGACTTGCCATTGCCTAATCATTCAGGAGCCGGAGAGATTCAGCCCAATATTTTCCAAAACTCAGCAAATATATATCTCTATCTCCAGTTCAATTTATTTGGAATTACCAGCTCATTAGGTATAATGGATATCATCATAGAAATCAACAAAAACAAAGTTCATTCAGCAGAGGTTGTAATAATAACTAGTGATACTGCCCTAGAGTTACAGTTCAAGTATGAGTCTGGATTTAAAATGGCCTACTTCTCTAGTTGGAAATCTCTGTGCCATTAGCAAAAGAATAACAACATTGTAAACCAATTCAAACATCATTAAAGTGCATCACAACATATGCTCCCAAGAAATATCTTTTTCATTTACCAAGAGAGGAAAGGAAGGATTCAAAATGAGAACAGAATTGTTAATTTCTGTCTTCCACCTCCTCTCTCATTTCCTGATGTATTCCATTACATCTTCTTGAGAGTGATATTGGACCTGATTTTTGATACCGAGACAGGTAGATCCAATTTCCATATCAAAAAGTCTCCAATTGTTGCAATATTCACTCTGGTGTCTGTGGGAATGGTAGCTGCCAGGTTTGGAATACAGTTGGGAGCACTGGGCCCAGAAGCAGACCAAAAAGAAAAGCAATCGTAGAGGCAGCTAAAGACTAAAACAAGCTGGTTAGAAGATCTGCCTCCATCGTCTACAACATCAACCCAGTTGCACTAAAGGCTGCTAGTAACCCAGAAGCCTAGGGTAATATTCTGGGAAAAACAAGAAGAACTGCAGATACCGTAAATCAGGAACTAAAATAGAAGTTGCTAGAAAAGCTCAGCAGGTCTGGCAGCATCTGTGAAGAAAAATCAGAGTTTGTAAATCAGAGATCAACACTGCAATTCTATTGCATTCAAATTTGATCTATTGATTAGATCAGAGTTTCCTCAGAACATCAGTAATGTTTTGGGATGTGTTCTGAGGAAGGGTCACCAGACCCAAAACATTAACTCTGATTGTTCTTGCTGAGCTTTTCCAGCAACTTCTGTTTTTGTTCTTAATACTCTGGGAACATGGGTTCACCACGACAGCTGGTGAAATTTAAATTCATTATATAAGTGTGAAATATAAAGCTAGTCTTAGTGATAATGGCCATGGCACATATTGTGAATTGTAAAAATCAATTGTTCATTAATATCCTTTAGGGAAGGAGGTTTAAATGAGCTTACATATAAGTCCAGGCCCACAGTGATGTAAATTACTCTTAACTGCCTTTAGTAATGGCCAATCGAGGCACTCAGTCCATGGACAACAAATGATGTGCAGGAAATGCTGGTGTTGCTAGTGCCACTCATATCTTAGAAGGCAATTTAAAAATATCAAGCAAAATCAATAGTTATCTCAGCCATCAGAACAGAACGCTCTGCTGAAAAGAAAGCATATTATGAGTAAGTCAAGCATGGATGTTGAGGCATGCAATTCTGCGGAAAGAGTTTTTACACCTGTCCCTTTTGGGATAGTAGGCTGAGACTTCAGCATTATAAAAGGATTTTCTCATCAGGGAGCTCTGTTTTGCCAGCTATTGAACTGTTTGTTTGATTGACATCTTTAGATGGCTATAATAGTTTGTTCTTTCTGTGGTCTCTTCTGTCATTTGCACACAATTATGAGATGTGAAGCTTTTGCAGCCTTAGTTATTTATACTTTAATGGTCTGCTTATTGATACTTTTACAGGGTACTGAGACAGCAAATCTTTCGAAAAGAATGTTTGTAAAATGAAGAAATTGGTTTGCCAAAACAACACAAAATTCAATTTCAGAGTCAATGAGATTGTTCAACAGTAATTGTACTTACACCATTGAAAACCAAATTTCACTTCAATAAACAAGATATATACTTTTCAAGAGCTATTCCCGGTGAGACTTATAATGCAAAAAGTGCAAGTTTACACCTTGAATGATCTCATCGATTATTAACATTAACCTGAATATGCATCTGATCGGAAGTACCATTGATAATACTAATGGGTCAAATGCTTTTGAAGTAACTTTGAATGCACAAGTTATTGAATCTAACTCTGAAAATTAATTAACTAAATGAGCTAAGTTGATACTTAGATCAAATTTGAATGCAATAGAGTTACAACGTGGATCTCTGTATTTTAATTATTGTGGTTATTGTACAGACTCTTGTAATTTTAAAATTGTACTGTCATATAAAGAACCCAAAATGAACGCTCAGAAAAAAGAATAAGTATGACAAATGAAAGAAAGATGCCATTCACATTTATCGTATTCAACTGAAGATGCTATTTGGCATAACTCCCACAATAGTCCCTCTAATACAGTTCCAAGAAGTTTCAAACTGCATTATCATTTCAGTTAATCAGTGTGGATGTGAAATGTAAGAATTGATGTATAAGTGACAGACCATAGTAAAGAGAAACATAATACAAACTTGCGCACTAACAATGATGAGAATTTCCAGAGTACTATAAGGTGAACAATTTTTATTCAGATTTCTCAGAGAATAAAAAGGAAAGTTTTTCATAGTATGCTAGTTTTGTCTTCCAAAATGATATACTATGTATGCCTTTACTTCTTTTTTATTGGAATTATTATTGTCTCATATAGGAATTGTGAAATTTTGTGCATTTGAATAAAGCTAATTTGGAAGATTGCAACATACAGTCATGCTAATCTTAACTGAGTAATTACTGTCAGCACATAACCTTTTTTATAAGCAAACTTTCTTGCAATACAATTGGGGTTCCACCAAGGCCACTCAGAACCTCAGTCCAAAAATGGGGAAAAAAAGCTGAATTCCAGAGATAATGTGAGAGCGACTGCCCCTGAAGTCAAATCAGGGTTTTATTGTTTTATTGTGAAGTCCATGGGAATCAAGGAAAAACTCCCCACTATTTGGAGATATACCTAGCACAAAGAAAGATCATTGCAATTCTTGGAAGTTAATCTTCTCAGCTCCGGATTGATTCCTCAGGGTGTGTGCTAGCCTAAGCTATCTTCAGCTGCTTCATTAACTACCTTTCTTTCATTATAAGATATAAAGTGAGGACATTTGTTGATGATTGCACAATGCTCAGTACCATTCAAATACTGAACAAGTCCATATCCGGCTGCAGCAAGACCTGGATAATATCCAAGGTTGATCCAATAAGTGACACGTGTTGTTTTCACCACATAAGTGCCAGACAATGACCATGTCCAAGAAGAGCAAATATAAAATCTCCCCTTAATATTAAATGGCATTACCATTATTGAATCTCCCATTATTAAGATCCTGAGGGATATCATTGACCAGACAGAAATGGGCTAGCCATATAGGCACTGTGGCTATAAGAGCAGGCCAGAGGCTATGAGTTCTGTGATGAGTAACTCACCTCCTAATTCTCCAATGCCTGTTCACCATCTAAGAGGTTCAAGTCAGGAGTGTAATTGAATATTCTCCATTTGCCTGGATGGGAGCAGCTCCAACAACATTCAAGAAGGTAGACACTACAACCCACTTGATTGGCACCCTATCCAACACCTTAAAAATTCACCGTCTTCACTACCAATGTACAGTGACAGCAGTGCACACCATCTCTAAAATGTATGACAGCAACTGACCCAGGTTCCATCAACAGCACCTTCCAAACTTGCAATCTCAACTACATGGATGCACAATTCCAGATGTTGTGAAAATGGAGGGATCCCAAACTACTTATGAAAATCCTGAACATTAAATTACAATATTTATTTTTTTAAATAAGGACTGCTACAACTAAATAAATTATTATGGATGTAAATTCATTGGCATTTTGGCGGAATGTCACACCTGATTAGGTGGCAAAGAAGTTTCAAAAAGATGAACTACGGACAATTGTAATCTCCTGGAAGTTATGTCATACTGTAGACATAATGGGAGACAGCAATCTGGGTGAGGGACATATTTTGTATTTCACACATTCAAGAATGCATAAGAAGAGGCTTAAAAGCTATTTCAACCTTTGTCTGTGTGTACTAGCGAAAGAAGGTGTACTAGTACTCCTGTGTGGTATCCTGGGTTCGAGGGTGAATGTCACAATCAAAGTACCACCAGTGAAACAGAAAATTAGTCAAAAGGAAACAGGGCAAAAGAATTTCAATCAATCTGCAAAATCAAGCATCTTGAAATCAACTGTTCAATTGTCAGTGTTCCACTAACTACTCTTCACAAATGGCCCAGAAACTGAACTGTATATATTTTAATTTTTATCTGTTTGGACTCACTTCTCGTTATATGTGCATTACATTATTATTCTTCTCACATTTAATAACTCTCTTTTTGTTAACTCAAGAAAGCCTATTTAAATTGGTTGTTTTTAAAATAAAAATTCATTTGGAATAGGGAAAGGTATTCATAAGGGAGAGAATCCATTGTAAATTATCCTATTTATGCCTAATGATAGGGGTGAATAAAGAAAGGAAGCCAGTTCATCTTTGCTGTTCTGGGAGCATGACAGTTTGGATAGTTCATCTGGAGCCATAATAAATTGGGAAGCTCACTCCAAGTCAGATCACAACACTGCTTATGCATGGAGAACCATAATGTGCAAATTTTCCTCAAAGGCACACATTACCATGACTTGGAACAATATCACCCTTTCTTCACTTTTGCTGCTCAAAATCCTGGAACTCTCTTCCTAACAGAGTTATGGGTTTACCTACATCACATGGATTGGAGCTGTTCAGCTGGCTCACCAATATCATTTTAAGGGTAATTAGCATTGGAAACAAATGATAGCCTTTGTCAGCAACATCCACATCCTTTAAATGAAGATTCTTTTTTTAAAATCCTCCTTTAAGATAACAACTTATTATTTAAAAACATGTTTCTCATCGCCTTAATTCTTCCATCAAGTATCCTACATGTCTATCTTTCAGTTACTAGCGCTGATGCCACTGGAAACAGTTTCTCATGGTCTGTTCCATCTAAACCATTCATCCTTCTGAGCGCTTCTATTAACCTTTCCAGCTCTGAGGAAAACAATTTCAGCTTCTTTAATTTAACTGAAATACTTCATCCCCACTACCATTCTTGTAAATCGCCCATTTAAAATTGAAGCAGGGTTAATACAAAACTATGGAGGTAGATCACATTGCTTTCTTCTCCAATTGAAAACATAAATAGTGGTACAACTTCAACCACAACTTCAACCACAAAGCCACATCTTTAAAATCTTAAGGTGGTTGGTTAGTATTCCTGAACTTTGTATGGAATCTCTTTTTTTAATTACAGGGAACAGACATTTCAATCCATACTCTCCTAACATTAAAAGCTAGCCAAATGACAGCAACACTCTATCCAATTCTGAGTGTACAGACCACCATTGTAGTTGACTCAGCATAGCTTGTAACAATGCCCAGAGGTATAACTCCAGTCTGCTAGTTGCATTGGACACACCAGCAATCCCATTTTGACAAAGGTGACTCAAAACAGCTCAAATTAATACACTGTCCGTCAAGTAGAAAGGACGTCTCACCGCATTGTACAAAACTGAAAAATGGCTGCTGAGACTGAAAATGAGGCATATATAGGGAAACAGCAAAAGACGCTGTCAAAAGAGAAAGCAAAGGGAAACCAAAAGACTTTCCTCCAAAAGTAGAGGAAGGGATATGGCAAATGAAAAAACGATTCAGTGTCAGAGGTTGAAGATAACAAATAACACAAAAATTCCATACAAAATATAAGATATATAACTGGACAAGTCTCAAAAGGAGAACCATGACAGAATCAGAAGGTCACATTAAAAATTTTGAAGTGAATGCACTGAACGGAACCCCCTGTAGAGGTTTGAAGGAATATGGTAATGCCTGTGTGGTAGTTTCACGTATGCCATGGAATTCTCAGTTAGCTTGCGAAAGATACAGGCCAGAAAAAAGGAGTGTTCAGAGAAGCCAAGCCTCAATGTAACAATGCCGTATGGGGATGAATCTTATGATATTTTGGTTTAGTGTCAATTTTGTTCAGTTTCACATAACTTTCTTTCTGTGAGGTCTAGCAAGATTTCATGCTGTATCATCCAAATTAGCATCATTATCTACCTAATATGCTTCTATGGCATCCCTCTTGTCCAATGCTGGCCTGATTCCATAAATTTGCCACAGTCTGAAGAACTCAGCACTCACTGGATACCACAGAATAGATCAGCATCCTGGTTCCAGTCCCATCTTTAAACCTCAGCCAAGCACCCAAACAAGCACTGGCATTGTCATTCTCTTTCATTGGCTATATAATGATATAGCAGTCCCAAGCATAGGCTGCTCATGGCACATAGCTAACACTTCCTGGTACATTCATCTCTATTTCTTAACCTTCTCTATCTTGCTTGTCTTATCAGGCCACACAGCTTTACCTGTCCTTAGCCACATCCCTCCCTACCACCCTCTCTAAGTCATCTCTACTCTAGCCCAATGCCTACCACAGATCAGCATCTTATCATTGTCCAGCAGATAACAGTGACAGACAAGCATTGCTAAAAATGAACACTTATTTGCAGTCATCAAAGCGAGTACAAACAAAGCTAATAAAGGGTCCTCACAATGCTAACGAAAAGCTGGCATAATGACCAACAACTATTTCACATTACTTGACTGTCTGCTGCACCCAGTTCTCATCTAATGGCAAGGATAAAAAGCTAGAGAACAGGTTGGAAGATAGGAAATGAAGTGTTGCAATGACCAATCTTTTTTCAAGTGGCAACCAGTGACTAGTGGGGTACCACAGGTCTCAGTGCTTCCGCCCCAGCTATTCACAACATATATCAATGATTTACATGAAGAAATGGAGTATAGTATCTCTAATTTACAGATGACACAAAGCTGGGTGGGAGGTCAAATGTGAGGACGATGTAGAGATGCTACAGTGTGAATTGGACAAGTTGGGTGAGTTGACAAATGCACGGCAGGTGAAATATAAAGTGGATAAATATGAGGTTATCCACTTTGGTAGCAAAAACAGGGAGGACGATTTATTATATGAATGACAATAGATTGAGAAAAAAGGTACAACAAGAGCTGGGTGTCCGTATATACTAGTTGCTGAAAGTAAGCATGCAGGTGCAGCAGGTAGGGAAGGCAACAAATGGTATGTTGGCTTTCTTAGCAAAGGGATTTGAGTACTGGAGCATGGATGTCTTACTGCGGTTGTACGTAGCTTTGGTTCAACATACCTGGAATATTGCGCGCAGTTTTGGTCTCCTTATCTGAAGAAGGATGTTGTTGTTATAGAGGGAGTGTAACAAAGGCTTACTAGCCTGATTCCTGGGATGGGAGGACTGATGTCTGAAGAAAAGCCAGACTGATTGGACCACATTGACTGGATGTTAGAAGAATGATGGGGGATCTCATAGAAACCTATAAAATTCTCACAGGACTAGGCAAGGTAAATACAGGAAGGATGTTCCCGAAGACCAGGAAGTCCAGAGCCAGGGGTCACAATCTTAAGGATACAGGGTAGGCCATTTAAGGCTCAAACAAGGAGAAGTTTCTTCACCCAGAGAGTGGTGAGCCTAAGGAATTCTCTGCCTAAGAAAGCAGTTGAGGACAAAACATTGAATCTTTTCAACAAAGACTGAGACATATGAGCTAAAAGAGCCAAAGGGTATTTAGGAAGAAAGTGAGAACAGGGTACTGAGTTGGATGATCATCCATGATTATATTAAATTGGGAAGCAGTCTCAAAGAGCCAAATAGCCTACTCCTGCTCCTAATTTCTATATTTGTATGTTTCAATGCACCAGGTATCAGTCAGGTCCTGTCTGGCATGTAGCACCTGACGCAGCTGAGTTCAATCATACACAAGGAGAGCTTCCTCCAGCTCAATATCCTCAAACTCCACTCATGGAAGACTGATACCACTCACCCGGTTCCTCAGTATCCATTACACTGCCTCACTGCCTGCCCTATTGCACAGAGCACAACATGCTAGATGATGCAGCACATTCTCTCTGGACGAGGCTGGCGGGTCCCTCCCTGACGAGTCCTTAACATCTGCTCCACTATGGCGCTGGTTGAAACATGAGTGACATTGTATCTGCAATTTGCATCAGTCAGGAGATTGCACAGTAGTGTCAACAACCATGGTCGAAGTGGGAGGCTGTTGTCCCACAGTAACCAGCCTTATGAGGCACTTTGACCCTGTAAAGCAAGCATACAAGAGTGCCCAAAGATGTACGATTTGTGGCAGCTGCCAAGCAGTGGCCACACAACACCCGGAAGTGGTAATAGTGCTCATTAATAGAACTGAAGGTGTTCCTATTAATGAACTCTGCAGCACTGTATTATGGCCCTCTCGGTGTCGTATGAGTACAGTCAGTGGTATCCTGCACCTGTGGGAAGTCCATCAAACTGACATTGACTCCATCCATTCTGGGCATTGGACATTTTCTAATTTCAGATCACTTCTAACAAACAACAAGTGATAGCAGAGAATGCAGCCCATGGTGGACACCCTCAGCACTGGGCTCAGCCTCGTTTCTAAATATTTCACCACAGTCTCCACACACTCTTTTACTTTGCACTTCCCAGATTACCCATTTCTAATGATCTCCCTCATGTGGAAATCCAGTATATAAAACTCCACCTCTAAATTTCTGCTTTAACCCCAAACCCTGGCATTACACTTTAATGATGCCCTCCATGATATCGTATGCTACCCTCATGGTGGAGGTCATTGTAAATAGACCCCCCCTTACCTCCATGTCCTCCCATTGCATACCACTGACCCCCTTTACAGCTCGAGCTTTCCCCATCACTAATTTTGCCTCTTACCTTAACACAAGCTTCTGCTCTTCCCCAGCAGCTATGAATGCCCCCTATTGCCATAGGTCACCTCTTCATACCTTTAACCAGCCCTACATTCTCCTCTCCAACACTCAATGATTGCCCTACAGCTCCATGACCAACTTTCACAAACATCCTCTGTGTTTACACTAAACAGAAAGTCAATATGGCAGTACTGTCAGCCCTTCACAATAAAGGCATGGCACGATATGACAAGGTAAGGCAGGGGTGCTGTGGGAAAGTCATGGCAAATTCTCAAAGAAATTAAACCAGACGGATCACCTGGCATCAATCTAGGCAGTGGAAAAGACAATGGCATAAACAACCCTGTCCACTCTGCAAAGTCCTCCTTATTTAAATCTGGGAGCTAGTGCCAAAATTGGGGGCGCTCTGTTGTACAGTAGTCAAGCAACAGCCTGATATAGTCATACTCAAGGAATCATACCTTACAAACAATGTCCCAGACGCCACCATCACCATCCCTGGATATGTCCTATCCCACTGACAGGACAGACCCAGCTAATGTGGCAGCACAGTGGTATACAGTCGGGAAGGAATTGCCTTAGGAGTCCCCAGCATCTCTGCCTCTTCCAGTATTACAGAAACCATCTTCAGCAAATTTGATTCACTTCACATGATATCAAAAAAACAGTTGGAGACACTGGGTGCTGCGAAGGCTACAGGCCCTGACAATATTCCGGCAATAGTAATGAAGGCTCTCTTCTCCAGAACTTGCCACTGCTCTAGCCAAGTTGTTCCAATAGAGTTACAACTGGCATCCATCCGACAATGTGGAAAATTGCCCAGGTACGAACTGTACATACAAAACAGAACAAATCCAACCTGGCCAATTACCGCCCCATCAGTCTACTGTTGATCATCAGTAAAGCGATGGAAGGTGTCATTAATAGTGCTATCAAGCAGCACCTGCTCAGCAATAGCCTGCTCAGTGACACCCAGTTTGAGTTCTGCTGGGTGGTTGGGGGGGTGGGGGTTGCGCGGGGAAGGGGGGGTGCACAGGGAGGGGGCACTCAGTCACTGACCTCATTACAGCCTTGGTTCAAATATGGACAAAAGAACTGAATTCCAGAGGTGAGATGAGAGTCACAAAGCCCTTTACATCAAGGCTGTATTCGACCAAGTGTGGCATCAATGAGCCCTGGCAAAACTGGAATCAATGGGTATCATAGAACATAGAACATAGAACTTACAGCGCAGTACAGGCCCTTCGGCCCTCGATGTTGCGCCGACCTGTGAAAACCAATCTGAAGCCCATCTAACCTAAACTATTCCATTATCATCCATATGTTTATCCAATGACCATTTAAATGCCCTTAAAGTGGGCGAGTCTACTATTTTTGCAGGCAGGGCATTCCACGCCCTTACTACTCTCTGAGTAAAGAACCTACCTCATCAGGGGGAAAACTCTCTGCTGGTTAGAGTCATACCTAACACATAGGAAGATGGTTTCGGTTGTAGGAGGCCAGTCATCTCAGCTCCAGTACATCTCTGCAGGAGTTCCTCAGGGTAGTGTCCCAGGCCCAACCATCTTCAGCTGCTTTATCAATGACCTTCTCTCCATCATAAGGTCAGAAGTGGGGATGTTCGCCAATGATTGCACATTGTTCAGCACCATTCATGCCTCCTCAGATACCAAAGCAGTCCATAATCAAATGCAACAAGATCTGGACAATATTCAGGCTTGGGCTGACAAGTGGCAAGTAACATTCATGCCACACAATGCCATGCAAAGACTATCACCAATACAAGGCAATATAACCACCGTCTCTTGACATTCAATGGTGTCACCATCACTGAATCCCGCTATCAACATCCTGGAGTTTATCATTGACCAGAAACTCAACTGGACTTGCCACATAAACACAGTGGCCACAAGATCAAGTCAGAGGCTAGGAATACTGTGGCGAGTGACTCGCCTTCTGACTCTCCAAAACCTGTCCACCATCTATAAGGCACAAGTCAGGAGTGTGATGGAATCCACTTGCGTGGATGAGTGCAGCTCCAAAAACACTCAAGAAGCTTGACACCATCCAGGACAAAGTAGCTTTACATCTATAAGCAAACACTCCCTCTACCATCAGTAGCAGCAATGTGTACTATCTATAAGATGCACTGCAGAAATTCACCAAACATCCTGATACAGCACCTTCCAAACTCATGACCACTTTCATCTAGAAGGGCAAAGCAGCAGTTACATGGCAACTCGATCACCTTCAAGTTTCCTTCCAAGCCACTCACAATGCTGAATTGGAAATATATTAAAATTCCTCCACTGTCGCTGTGTCAAAACTTGGAATTCCCTCCCTAATAGCATTGTGGGTCAACCCACTGCAGATGGACTGCAATGCTTCAAGGAGGCAGCTCACCACCACCTTCTAAAGGGCAATTAGCAATGAGCAATAAATGCTGGCCTGCCAGCAATGTCCACATCACACAAGTGAGTTTTAAAAAAGCAGTTACTTGAGTGAGTGATAAGAGACCAAATATGCAGTCTTGAAATGTAGCCAGATCCAAACTGTGAGCCAGGTGCCTTACCTGCATGCAGAATGTAGTTGCAGCAACCTTTCACTGCTGGGTGCCTGAGTACCCAGTTTGGCTTTACAATACACTTGCACCTGCAAGTGGATGGGAGAAGTATCATGACAGTTCTGAAGGGCTGGCTATTGTCAGATGCGAATGCATATGGATTGTGCACTGGGACATTGTCGCAAATGTCCACAATGGCAGCCTAGAGGAGCAAGCCATAGAAGTAGAAGTAGTAGACCAATCACCCATTGAGTCTGCTCTGTCATTCAATGAGATCATGGCTGATCTGATAATCCTCAAATCCACTTTCTTGCCATATCTCCATAACCCTTGATCCCCTTGCTGATTAAAAATCTGTCCATCTCAACCTTGAATACACTGAACAACCTAACCATGGCAGCCCCCCGTGATGAAGAATTCCATAGATTCACTATCCTCTGAGAGAAGAAGTTTCTCCTATCTGTCTTAAAAGAGCAACATTTTATACAGCGATTTGGGTGGCATGGTGGCTCAGTGATTAGTACTGCTACCTCGTAGGTTTGGTCCCAGCCTCCGGTGACTGTGTAAGGTTTGCATAGTCTCCTCATGTCTGTGTGGGTTTCCTCCCACAATCTAAAGATGTGCAAGTTGGGTGGAATGGTCATGGGAAATCCAGGGTTACAGGGATGGGGTGGGTCTGGGTGGGACACTCTTTGGTAAATTGGCATGGACTCGATGAGCCAAATGACCTGTTTCAAAACTGTAAGGTTTCTATGATTTTTCCCTCTGGCTCTACATTGTCCCAGAAGGGGAAACAACCTCTCAACATCTACCCTGTTATGCTTCCTGAGAATATTTTATGTTTCAATAAGGTCTCCTTTCAATCGTCTAAACTTCAATGAATACTAGCCCTCAATAAAATAATACTACTCAATCCCTCCTCATAAGAAAATCATCCATACATGGAATTAGTGATCCATCTCTGGATGGCCTCCAGTCCCAGTATCTTTCCTTTGACAACAGGACCTTAACTGTTTACAATATTTCAGGTGTGCTCTTGTATAGTTTTAACAAACCTCCCTACTGTTATACTCCATCCCTTTTTTGAAATAAAGACCAACAATCTATTGGCCTTCCCCATTACCTGCTGAACCTAGATAACTAGCTTTTAGTGGCTCATGCATGAGGGCACCTAAATCTCACCTGGCTGCAACTTTCTGTAGTCTTTCCCCATTTAAGTAATTTTAACTCTTCTTCCTGGCAAAGTGCATAACCTCTCATTTTCCTGTATTATATTCCATATGCTGAGTTTTCACCAAGTCTTACTCCATTTCACACCCACAGTCACCAGCTCAGATTCCAAGGTGCCAGCACACTGCAAGGTGAGGTTTCACATAAATCTGTTGCATCCAATGAGGTCAGGGATGGGCAGGCTACAGAAAAGACCTGACCTACAGGATTACAAATGTACACAAGAAAATGCTGATGCAAAAACAGAAGTTGCTGGAAAAACTCAGCAGGTCTGGCAGCATCTGTGAAGAAAAAAATAAAAGTTAATGTTTCAGGTCTAGTGACCCTTCCTCAGAACTGATGGTAGCTGGGAAAACGTCGGCTTATAAACAGAAAATAAGGTTGGGGGAGGGGATGGGGTAGGGAGTAATCCCCTCCCTATTTTCTGCATATAAGCCAACGTTTTCCCAGATTTTTTCTTCACATATGCTGCCAGAGCTGCTGAGCTTTTCCAGCAACTTCTGTTTTTGTTCCTGATTTACAGCATCTGCAGTTCTTTCAGTTTTTAAAATGCTTGATGCATTGGAAGGACTATCAGAAAGCTTAGTTAGTATAAAGGAGCATGGAGGAATTCAGCACTTTCCTGACACAGGATTATTCAAGGAGCTTGGAGCTATCAATTCCAATATAAGAGTGATGAAGCAACTTATGCAATATCTAACGATTATGCTTCAGGTTCAATGCTGCACAAGCAGCAGCCACCCAATGTCTGAAAGCAGTGGCTCTACCTAGAAAAACATAAATTCATAGAAGGAGGCTATTTGACCTATTGTATCCATGTCAACTAAGAAAGAACTATCCAATGTAATTCCAGCTTCCAGATCTTGGCCAAATTCTGTAGATTACGACACCTCAGATGTACATGATGAGGTAAGGTCTTTGATATCAAAGCAGCATTTGAGTAAGTATCATTTCAAGGAGTTTCAGCAAAATTGATGTCAATGAGAATCAAGGGGGAAGATGTCTACAGTCTCAAACCCAACAAAAAGGAAGATATTTGCAGTTATTGAAGTACAATCATTTCAACCTGAGGACATCACTGCAGGAGTTCATTAGAACAGTGTCCTGGGCCTAAACATCTTCAGCTGCTGCATTAATGTCTACACCTCCAAAACAGGTCAAATCTGGGAATGTTCACTGATGACTGAATATTATTAAATACTGTCCTCAAATCCAACAACATCCCAACTCCTCCAGCAAGGCATGGACACATTCAGGCTAGTGCTAATAAGTGGCAAGTGCAACACAAATGCCAGACAATGATCATCTCCAACAACAGAAAATTTAATCATTAATCTATTGATCAGCATCCCATCCACACCTTAAGTATTCACTTCAGAGCTACTCAAGGTCATCTTTCTTGGATGCATTCAGTCACTTCCATTGAAAGTGAGCAGTCTTCCACAAACCATTCTCCAGCCACTGGAACAGCACTTTACAGGAGGACCTGGACAAGTCAAGGTACAAGGAACAGGCGCTGAGGAAATGCTCAAACGTGATTAGCCTAATGTCTTTGCGCAATCTGGCATGAGTTAATTGATAAATTTGGCACGGAATATTTATAGAGTCATACGGCATGGAAACAGACCCTTTGGTCCAACCAGTCCATGCCTACCATAATCCCAAACTAAACTGGTCCCACCTGCCCACTCTTGGCTCATATCCTTTCAAACCTTTCCTATTCATGTACTTATCCAAACTTCTTTTAAATGTTGCAACTGTACCCACATCCACCACTTCCTCTGGAAGTTCATTCCACACATGAACCATCCTCTGTGTAAAATAACTGAATCTTGTGTCTTTCTTAATTCTTTCTCCTCTCACCTTAAAATAACCACTTATAGTCTTGAAATCCCCCACCTTAGGGAAAAAACACCATATCTCTACCCGTCTTGATTTTATAAACTTCTATAAGGTCACCTCTCAACCTCCTATGCGCTGGTAAAAAAGGTTCCAGTCTATCCAGCCTCTCCTTATGACTCAAATTCTCCATTCCTGGCAACATTCTGGTAAATCTCTTCTGAACCCTCTTCTGCTTAATAATATCCTTCCTATAACAGGACAATTAGAATTGGACACAGTACTCCAGAAGAGGCCTCACCAAAGTTCTGTACAACCTTAACATATCATGCCAAATCCTTTACTCAAAGCTCTGAGCAATGAAGGCAAACGTGCTAAACACCATCTTAACCACCATATGTGTAATGCAAACTTCAAAGAATCATGTACCTGAACCTATAGGTCTCTCTGTTCTACACAACCCAAGGCCCTACTTAATTGTATAAGTCGTGCCTTTGTTTGTTTTATTAAAATGCAATACCTCACATTTATTCAAATTAAACTCCGTCTGCCACTCTTCAGCCCATTCACCTGGCTAAACAAGATCTTTTAATCTTAGATAACCTTCTTCACTGTCCACTATGACACCAAACTTAGTAACCATGCCATCTAAATTATCATCTAACTCATGCATATAAATGACAGCACCGATTCCAGGGGAACACCACCGGTCACAGTTATTTTTGTACTTTTGTGAAGAAGATAATATGATGGTCAATGACAGAAGTTAAAAAGTGTGGTCTTATGGTGAATGGAGAATTCAGATTCATTACTGGTATTGAACTCAATTTAATTGTTTCTATACTGTTCAGGGAGAAAAGCTTCGTCTGATTTTCAGCTTCCTTCATCTTCTATGTTTTCTTTATGCTTCTGATTTCCTCAGCCAAGATTTGCTAGAAGCCACATCATGGAAAACTTGTGCATCTTGAGGCATATAATAACAAGATTTAAGACATTAACTAAGTGAATGATTATGAAGAAATCTAGAACTATCCGGGAATGAGAAGCATTGCTTCAGAATTCTTGAAATAAGAATGTTTGTGGCAGCATGTCATTCATTTTGTACAGGCTACACTTGTTTAAATCGTTTTTGAACCAGAATCATGTGCCACGTCATCAGCATTGTTGCAAAGCAACCACCTTTTGGTTGTTCCACAGAGCACTGTAGCAGAATGAATACATCATGACAACTACCAGGATACATTGTTTTTGACCATACAACCGCAGAATGTTGAGAGAGTGGAGTCCTTTTCATTGGGATACATGGAAGAGTTGGCATGACGTGCACACTAAGCAATGTGTGTATTGTCAATAATATCCTGCATTATGGAGAAGTTAGGAATAATTGCTAACACCTGCTTCACTGTGGCAAGACAAAATGAAATTATGTCTCTTTGAGTAGAGAGTTTCTTTAACCATCCTTATGTGATAATGCACTGCATACTGATAGATATTTTAATATCTCCCAAAAGCAAGCCAAACATCTTAAAGTTCATATCCATGGTTAGCTACATAGCTGCTAGCTATGTGGCTTTTGCAAGTTCAGATCGTATGACTGATGCAGTTGACAGATATCAATGACAATCTCCTTGGTGAAGCATAGACATCTGACGCAATGCTTCTCACTGAACTTCAGGTAGCAGATGTTGAATATATATTTCTTCCTGCTGAAATTCCTTCTCATTGTCCTTACCTTCCCTCTTTGAGCATCTTATTCTAATACCTAGCACACCCATGATTGGGAGCCATTGGTTTGTGCAGAAACCTTAAAGTCAACTGAAAGTAATTCTGCACCTGCTACAATATTGTCTGTAGACTATTAAAATTCAAATAACTACAGAAAGCACCAAAAAAATTTGCAACAAGAATCAGAAGAAATAAACTATCAACCAACCTATAAGTTGTTGATGACCCATTACAAAATGCTCATGGGGTGGAGGGCTTCTTCATGCTGCTTTACATCATGTCGAGTTGTGCAAGATTAAAACAGGGCAATGAAGCTCCAAAATGGCACAGTTGGTATCAAATCATCGTGTCATCCTGATGTCTGTGCAGTGGAGTACACTGATCTTTTTATTTTATAGATCCAGGCGGTCTTCATATGAGAAGCATGTGCATGCCAAAAACATCATTTTGGATTGTGGAACAGGCCAATTTCATTCTTTGAGTTTAAAGTATCCACAAGGACAGTAATGATAACACTATAATACTCCACCATAACATCATACAAAACAAAACATGAATATCATTAAACTAATTTTTATTTTGTATCAGCTTTCTTCTCAATAGCAGAAACTAACATTAGTTCTCTTGCTGTGTCAATCCACATGGGTCCCAGTGTGTTATGGTATTTGAACAATTCACGGATCTAACCAGGCACAGGACATTTACATCTTATTATGTCGTTATTCCATTTGCTGATTACATGTTGTGCCAAATCCATATGGTATCTCCATTTCTTACTGGAACTATTCTTCAACCACAACACACTTCATTCAAAGCATTTTATAATAATATACGTACAGTGGATGGAACAATGGTGCTAAGCATTAAAGTATTAACACATGTGCATGTAAGTTTGAGTCTTGCATTGTTCAGTTGCCAAACTGAGCTGAGTCCAACAAGAGAATTGCTGAATTGAAGAAGAAGTAAATTCAGGTAAGCCAGAGAAGAGTTGGAGATTCATGCCTGGCTGTTCCTTGGCACCACCTTGAAGCCAACGAGAAAAAGTTGATGTTGGGTTATTTTGTGTTCTGCAAAGGTGTCAGGAAAAGTAGAAAAATTAGAACAGAGCAGGAAATTTGCTAAACATACTCAACAGAAGTGGGGTGCTGTGACTTAGTTGGTTAAAGCGCCTGCCTAGTAAACAGGAGATCCTGGGTTCAAATCCCAGCGGTGCCTATAGCTTACGTTGAAGTTGTCTTACAGGCGGCATGGTGGCTCAGTGGTTAGCACTGCTGCCTCACAGCACTAGGGACCCGGGTTTGGTCCTCTCCTCAGGTGACTATCTGTGTGGAGTTTGCACATTCTCTCCATGTCTGTGTGAGTTTCCTCCCACAGTCCAAAGACGTGCAGACTAGGTGGATTGTTCACGCTAAATTGCACATACTGTTCAGGGATGTGTAGATTAGGTGGGTTATAGGAGGATGGGTCTGGGTGGGATGCTCTGAGGGTCAATGTGGACTTGTTGGGCTGAAGAGCCTGTTTCCACACTGTAGGAATTCTATGATAGAAAAGGGAACTTATGTTATTATAAACTCGTTGATGAAATTAAATATCACAAGGTGCTTCACTAGAGCATTATGACCCTAATTAAACACTGAACACCTTGGATCTAGGCAGCTGTGGCAAGGCCACCAATGTTAGAGCATTTAAAATTGAGATTACTCAAGAGGTCAGAATTAGACTGGCACTGATTATCTTGGAGGGTTGGGGCTGCAAGAAAAACAGAGAGATGGGGAGGTAAGGCCATAGAAGAAAAGATTTGTAAATAAGGATGAGAATTTTAAAATTTGGTGCTGCTTTACAGGACAACAATATAGGTTCGTGAGTACAAGAATGATAAATGAATAGGACATGGTACAAATTAGCTTGTAGATGACCAAGTTTACAGAGAGTCGATCTTTGGAGACTGGCCAGGGGTTTATTGGAATAATCAAATCTAGAGAGAACAAAGACATGAATGAAGGTTTCAGCAGCAGATAAGCTGGGACAGAGCCAAAATAGGGTAATGAGGTGGCAATAAGTAATATTAGCATACATGGATATGTATTGCGTAACTTATTTCAAGATCAAATGTGGTATCAAAGTTATGAACAATCTGGCTTAGTCTTTGCTGCTTGGAAGAGGGAGGGTCTCAGAAGGCAAGAAACTGAGTTTGAAGAGGGGACCAGAGACAATGGCCATAACTTGGTCTAAAGATGTTCAGGTTTAGGTGGATTGGCCATGCTAAATTGTCCATAGTGTCCAGGGATATGCAGGGTAGGGGGATCAGCCATGGGAAATGCAGGGTTAATTTAGGGGTGTGGGTCTGGTTCAGATGCTCTTCAGCGAGTCGGTGTGGGCTCAGTGGGCCAAATGGTCTTCTTCCACACTGTACAGATTCTATGATTCTATGATAACTTTCCATGCCATTGATCAGAGTGAGCAAGGGCAAGAAAGTTAGGAAAGTATCTAGAACATATCTAGCAATGCAAAACTGGGCATACATGAGGTGCGGTAAGCCAGCAGCAGCAGAATTGTACTTCAACACAATCTGTGACCTCATGGCATGGTATATCACTGATTCTACCATTACCACCAAGCCAGGAGATTAAACCTAATTTGATGAAGAGTGCAGAAGAGCAGTCCAGAAGCAGCACCGGACATATCTAAAAATTAGGTGTTAACTTGTTGAAGCTACAAAACAGGACTACTTGCGTGGAAAATAGCATAAGCAGCAAGTATTCCTGTTTTAACAGAGCTAAGCAACTTCATAACCAACTGATCAGATCTAAGCTTTGCAGGCTTGTTATATCTAGTCATGAATGGTGATGGACAATTAAACAACTCACTAAACAACAGGAGAGGTTCAAAAAATGTCTATTTTCAGTAATGGTGGAGCCCAGCACATTACTGAAAAAAGATAAAGCTGTAGGATTTGCAATACTTTTCATCCAGGAGTGCCAAGTAGACGATCTATCTTGGCCTCCTGAGGAAGTCCCCGGCATCATAGATGACGAGTCTTCAGTCAATTCAATTCACTCTACACGATATCAAGAAGCAGCTTGAGAGACTGGATACTGCAAAGACTATGGGCCCTGACAACATTCCAGCAATTATAATGAAGACCTCTGTTCCAAAGCTTGCTGCATAGCTAGAACATAGAACGTAGAACAGTGCAGCACGGGCACAGGCCCCTTGGCCCACAATGTTATGCTGAACATGGCTCCAAATTAAACTAATCCCTTCTGTCTGCCCTTGGTCCATATCCCTTCATTCCTCGCAAACTTATGTGCTTATCTAAAAGTCCCTTAAATGTCCGTATCATATTTGCCTCTATCATCGCCCCGGTTGCACGTTCCAGACTCCAATCTCTGTATAAAAAACTTGCCCCTTACATCTCCTTTGAACTTTCCCCCTCTCACCTTGAATGCATGCCATTTAGTATTAGACATTTCAACTCTGGGAAAATGATTCTGACTGGCAACCTTATCTATTTATCTCATACTTATAGATCTCTATCAAGTCTCCCCTCAGCCTGTGCCACTGCAGAGAAAACAACCTAATTTTTTCTAGCCTCTCCTTATAGCTCATATCATCTAATCCAAGCAGCACCCTGGAAACCTCTTCTGCAAGAACATAGTTGCCAATTACTCAGGTAGGTGCTTGAACAGCCAGTACATTACTACCATCAAGTCAACAATGTGGAAAATTGCCCAGGTATGTTCTGTACACAACAAAGAAATTAAACCCAACCTGTCCGATTACTGACCCATCAGTCTACTCTTAATCAGAAGCAAATGTTTGAAGGTATCATCAACAGTGCTATGTGTCGTCAACAGGTAGACAGGGTGATTAAGAAGGCGTTTAGCACACTTGCTTTCATTGCTCAGACCTTTGAGTACAGGAGTTGGGACATCATGTTGAGGTTGTACAGGACGTTTGTGAGGCCTCTTCTGGAGCACTGTGCGCAGTTCTGGTTGCCCTGCTATAGGAAAGATATTATTACATTGAAGATGGTTCAGAAAAGATTTACCAGGATGCTGGTGGGGATATTTGAGTTATAAAAATAGGCTGGATAGGCCAGGACTCTTTTTTACTGGAGCGTAGGAGGCCGAAGGGTGACCTTATAGAGGTTTATAAAATCATGAGGGCCATAGTTACGGTTAATAGCAAAGGCCTTTTCCCCAAGGTGAGGGAGTTCAAAACTAGGCGGCATAGTTTTAAGATGAGAAGAGAAAGTTTAAAGAAGAACACGAAGGGCAATTTTTTCTACACAGAGAGTGGTTCATATGTGGAATGAACTGCCAGAGGAAGTGGTGAATGTAGGTACAGTTACAACATTTAAAAGACATTTGGATAAATACATGAAAAGGAAATGTTTGGCGGGATATGGGCCAAATGCAGACAAGTGGGACTAGTTTGGTTGGGAACAACGTCAGCATGGACTAGTTGGACCAAAGAGTCTGTTTCCATGCTATATGACTCTATGACTCTCTGACACTATCAAGCAGCACTTGCTTGACAATAACCTGCTCACTGATAGTTGGTTTCTCTACCAGATCACTCAGCTCCTGGCCTCATAACAGCCTTAGTTCAAGCATGGACAAAAAAGCAGAATTCCAGAGGTGAGGTGGTTATGACTGCTATTGACATCAAGGCTTTGACCAACTATGGAGTCAAGGACCGCTAACAAAATTGGAGTGAATGGGATTCAGGGAAACACTCTCCACTGGCTACAGTCATAACTGGCAAAAAGGAAGGTGGTTGTGGTAATTGGAGGTCAGTCACCTAAACTTCAGAACACCTCTGATAGAGTTCCTCATGGTAGTGTGCTAGGACAAACCATTTTAAGTTGCTGCATCAATAACCTTCCCTCCATCATAAGGTCAAAAGTGGAAATGTTTGCTGATGATTTCACAATGCTCAGTGCCATTCACAACTCTTTAGATAGTGAGATAGTCCATGTGAAATTACAGCAAGACCTAGACGATATCCAGGCTTGGGCTGACCAGTGGTAAATAATATTTGTGACATACAAGTGATAGGTTCCATCTCCAACAAGACAGAACCTAACCATCAAGTCTTAACATTCAGTGGCATTGCCATCACTGAATCCCCCATAGTCAACATCCTGGGAATTACCAATGATCAGAAATTGAACTGATCTGCCCATACAAATACTACGGCTACAAAAGCAGTTCAGAGTCCCAACGTGTAACTCATCTCCTGACTTCCCAAAACTTTTCTACCATCTACAAGGCACAAGTCACGAATGTGGTGAAACACTCTCCACTTGCATGGATGAGTTGGCAGGCTAATTTCTCAATCTGTGAGGGAAGGGGCTGCAAGATCCACGATTTGAGGCCCTTTAGAAGACAAGAACACACAGATACGTGCACTGTACGTAACACAAACCTCCAAGCTCTCCAGCAATCCTAAGACTTGGCTCCTTCTATGGAGTACACCTCCCTGCACCATATATTGCTAACCACTTAATTTAGCAGCAACACTTTTGCACACAAAGGCTAGGGAAAGAATAGGGATGTTTGTCCCAGAGGAATAATGTTGCCAGCAGATCCAATTGCCCTATATATGCCTTGTTCATCTTGTTTCTACATGCTACAGCAGGCTCTCAAGATAGAAATTGATCCATCGTACATTAAATGGACATGAAGTATTCATCATGTTGACCGAGTTACATTCGGGGCAATATAAAGACTCATACAGATATATTGCGAAACCAATAATATTTATGCAACTGTGACACTTTACTAACAATGCGATGTCACCCTTGCCATCAAAGCACACTGAAAAGTTTTTTCTTTCTATTCCTGCCACCACCTCTCAGTGTTGTCATAGGTTCTACAGCTAGAGTGGAGTGAGTTTGCTCAGCTATGGAGCCCATTTTGCCTTGAAGGTTTGGTCAGGCAACTCCGGGCACATTAGTGTCTGGATGACCAAGATATTCTGAGGGCAACTGGACTCTCTATGGATTGAACATTCAAGGGTCAAAGAATGATAGGCAATTTGGAGTTGGAGGGATCAGCCACCTCCGCAGTACCCTGGGAGGAGACTTCTGAAAAGTCTCTGTGTGTTCCTCCTTCAACTGGGTACCTCCTAGCACTTCTCTATCTCTTGTGAGGAAGGGGCACCTAGAGTACCAGGTTCTATGTCCTCCTGTCACGATGCCTTCAGTCACGAGGACCAGTGGCCGGGGCAATAGAATACAGCTGTGTGCATGTATCCAGTAGACCCAGAGGCTGCTGGCCTTGATTCTGGATGGCATCTGCTAATTGTCAATGGAGGCAGTCAGACAATCGCATGCTTGAGGTAAATGGTTCTTCATAGAACAGCTGTACTCCTGCAGCATCTGGGACTGTAAGGGTTGTTGCCTCACACATACCTACCTGTATATTTCTCCAGTTCCTCCCTGCTCATTTAGACAAAGTCAATGACTAACATTAGGGTCCTCCCCTGCCTGGGGCCAAGCAGGTGCCTAGTCTCTAACAGTCCTCTGGATCTCAGTGGTCTGGGATGTTTTGTCCTTGACCAACTGCAGAGCTGATGCTTTGAAGTGCTCACCTGCTGTGTTCCCTAATGTTATAAACATGATATTCACACTGAAGTGTCAATATCTGAGCTGGTTGTGGGTGGCAGCATAAGAGGGAGCCTTGCTGATGGTTCCTGAGAGGCCTCTCAACTACCTTCTTCAAAGATTGAGGAGCTATATTCTCAAGGCGTAGCCTGTTTTTCCAGATGGTCCATGGATATCCCACTGGTACCTTTAAGGCACGAGGGAGAGAAGATATATCAGCCAATGGTTAGAAGTGAAGTACAATGAATGACACTGACAGTGAGCTTAATGCAGTGCAAAGAAAATGAAGAAATTTGAGCAGAATGAAGTATGGTACTTACTCTGTTGGAGGGACATGGATGTCTCAACATCTTCTCAGGAGCAGGCCAGGCTGTTCCTGCGAGGGCCAGGGTTCTTTCCTTGTAATGGGTAAGGAAATTATGTTGGCCACCATTCCATCTATTCTGCCTATTCTGCCCTATTATGTGCTATTTTCTCCTGTCATGAGAGGACGTGAAGGAATGTGTGAGATGAAATTGGGTGGTACAGCTATCAATGCTATTGCAGATGGTCAAGAGGTGGTGAGGTGTCCTAGGTAAATGAGTAGACAACACAGGGGCCGTGCAGGCTACTTGTGTGGGAGGGTAGAGGGGAACAAGAAAGATGTTGTACGCAATTAAGAGAATGGTAGCGCAAGCAGGTGCATGCAGAAGCAGAGTTGGAATAAGTGTGAGATAACAAACAGAAGTATGTGGAACTTATCTTTGCAGCGCAGAGAGGTTTATAGACCTCTTTGCAGCACTGCTGGATGTTCTTCTGGACCATGGAGACCGCATTGAACCTGGTGGCAACCTTGCACCAACCTGCCAGGATCTGAAACTAAACTAAGAACTATAAGGAGCACTCTTTTCTTAAATTTCATTCATGAGATTGGGTGTCACTGACTGGCCAGCATTTATTTGAACATTTTTAGTTGCCCTAGTTGAAGGTGAGCTGTCTACTTGAACCACTGCAGTCTATTTGCTGTAGCTAGATCCACAAAGCCATTTGGGAGGGAGTTCCAAGATTTTTACCAAGCAATAGTAATGCAACAGCAATATGTTTCCAAGTCAGGATGGTGATTGACTTGGGAGGAGCTTTCAAGTGTTCTATCTATCTGCTGCCCTTTTCCTTCTAGATGGTAGTAGTTGAGGGTTAGGAAGGTTCTGTCTAAGAAGCCGTGGGACTGAATCTTACTTTTTTGGCTGTGTCAGATTCATTGAGTTTCATGGAGGGTTTGTTTCTGAGAGTTTCACTGCGATATTTCACCATACCTTACTAAACTCACCTCATTAACTACCTACAGCTTTGCTATGACACCCTTCTCACATGATTCTGGCACCATTTGATCACCGGCCATTCCCAGAAGAACTCACTACACACCAGATAAGTGTCAAAAGATCAGTATCCTCAATTGCCGTGCCATCTTTAAAAGGCTACTGTCACCCAGACAAGCATTACCATTTTGAAGGAGTCATCGAAGACAGTCTTTTCAAAGATGTCTGAGAAGTGGCACTCACCTATCACCATCCCACCTACCTTCCCCAGCCCCACCCCTCCTCTCTCCATTTATTTTGGAGCTCCCTTACCCCTCCCCCCTTTCTGAAGAAGGGTCCCAACCCAAAACGTCAACTTTCCTGCTCCTCTGATGCTGCCTGGCCTGCTGTGTTCCTCCAGCTCCGCACTGTGTTATCCATGTTTGTAAGTCTTTATTGGAGTCAAGGGGAGTATGATTAGTTAAGGTGTGCCACCATACCCAGTCAAGGGGTTCATCCAATTCCTGTCCATGGGGTTGGCCATTGTCTGCAACATGCTTAGACCTACCAGAGTCCAGGGATCCATGTCATGGCAGACCATGGACTATGCCACAGTAAATCCTGCAAGTGCAACTAGTCAGTACATCAGTGAGGGTTAACAAGGTGTAGAGCTGGATGAACACAGCAAGCCAGGCAGCATCAGAGGAGCAGGAAAGCTAATGTTTCGGGTCTGGACCCTTCTTCAGAAATGGGGGAGGGGAAGGGGACTCTGAAATAAATAGAGAAAGGGGGAGGCGATGATGGAAGGTGGACAGAGAAGCAGATAGGTGGAGAGAAGACGGACTGGTCAAGGAGGCAGGGATGGAGCCAGTAAACGTGACAGTAGGTAGGGAGTTGTGGTGGGGGTTGGTCATTTGGGAGAGAGGGGAGCGGTAGGTGGGAGTTAAGACGGACAGGTCAAGGAGGTGGAAATGAGGCCAGTAGACAGGAAGTGGGTGTGGGGGTGAGGGTTGGTCAGTGAGGCGGGAGGAGCGGATAGGTGCGAGAAAAGATGGACCGGTCAAGGAGGCGGGGACGAGCTGGGCTGGTTTTGGGATGAGATCGGGGTGGGGAGATTTTGAAGCCTGTGAAGTTCACATTGAGACCATTGGGCTGCAGGGTTCCCAAGCGAAATAGATGGCATCATTGTGGCACTGGAGAAGGCCTAGAATGGACATGTTGTCCAAGGAGTGGGATGGGGAGTTGAAGTGTAGTCGTTTGTCACGAACCAAGCATAGGTGTTCCACAAAGCGGTCTCCAAGCCTCCGCTTGATTTCCCTGATGTAAAGGAGGCCTTATCGGGAACAGCGGATACAATATACCACATTAGCAGATGTGCAGGTGAACATCTGTTTAATGTGGAAGGTTTTCTTGGGGCCTGAGACTTCACAAGCTTCAAAATCTCCCCACCCCTGACTTCATCCCAAGTCCAGCCCAGCTCGTCCCCGCCTCCTTGACCTGTCTGTCTGTTCTCCCACCTATCCGTTCCTCCCACCTCACTGACCAACCCCCACCCCCACTTCCTACCTACTAGCCTCATCCCCGCCTTCTTGACCTGTCCGTCTTCCCTCCCACCTACCCACCCCTCCTTCCCAATTGACCAACTCCCATCCCAACTTCCTACCTACACTCACCTTTACTGGCTCCATCCCTCGCCTCCTTGACCTGTCCGTCTGTTCTCCCACCTATCCACTCCTCCCACCTCAGTGACCAACCCCCACCCCCACTTCCTACCTACTAGCCTCATCCCCGACTTCTTGACCTGTCCATCTTCCCTCCCACCTAGCCGCCCCTCCTTCCCAATCGACCAACCCCCATCCAAACTCCCTACCTACACTCACCTTTACTGGCTCCATCCCCGCCTCCTTGACCTGTCTGTCTTCTCTCCACCTATCTGCTCCTCTATCCACTTTCCATCATCGCCTCCCCCTCTCTCCATTTATTGCAGAGTCCCTTTCCCCTCCCCCATTTCTGAAGAAAGGTCCAGACCCGAAACATTAGCTTTCCTGCTCCTCTGATGCTGCCTGGCCTGCTGTATTCATCCAGCTCTACACCTTGTATTCTCAGACTCCAGCATCGGCAGTTCATAGATCATAGAAGATCATAGAATCCCTACAGTGTGGAAACAGGCCATTCAGCCCAACAAGTCCACACCGCCCCTCCAAACAGCATCCCACCCAGAACCATTCCCCTACCCCTGCATTTCCCATGTCTAACCCACCTGACCTAAACATCCCTAGACACTACGGGCAATTTAACACGGCCAATCCACCTACCCTACACATCTTTGGACCGTGGGAGGAAACCGGAGCACCTGGAGGAAACCCACGCAGACACGGGGACAACGTGCAAAATCCACACAGACAGTCGCCTGAGGGTTGAATTGAACTCGGGTCCCTGGCACTGTGAGGCAGCAGTGCTAATCACTGAACCACCGTGCTGCTAGTTCCTATAATCTCATCAGTCAGGGTGCTGTGGAGACATCAGGCTGGGATTGGAAGAATGTTTCCTGCAATAAGACGAAGGGAGGGACTGAATGTGATGACAGTGGATGGAAGAGAAATTATTGGTGAAGCATAAGCTGAAGAGTTGATAAGGTTCTTATTTGGGGATTCAGGTTCACTTTGAGTGGACCTGATGCATGCAATTCTGCGAACTGTAATCCATATGTTTTGGTGAAAAGTATGCGCAATGGCAGAATTAGAATGCATGGTAGCCCTGTGAGCATGAGGTAGCAGAGTGAAGAGGGAGGCACTTAAAACTGCAGAACGCAGAGATCATTAACCTTGTCCCTGCACTGCTGCACATTGTGTTTCATCCAGAACACTACAAGAACACAGGTCCACCCAGTCCAGGCTGGTTGAGTGTAATGAATTGGCCTGCTTTGCCAGTCAACAGAAAAAAAAGACTTCTCTCCTTTCCACTACCCCATCTCCTCAGGAATAATACTGGAACACCATAGTGTGAGGGGCACTTCCTGGCTTGCAGCATCTGAGGTGGTGTACACCTGGGTTTTAAATATGTTACTAGCATCATGGACATCACAAAGTTTCAGCAACAGTGAGTACTTCTGCCTCTCCTACCACATGATTCCACAAGATGGGTGCTGAAGAGGCGAGTTGTCTATTTAATGCGATGGAGAGCGGAAGACTGTGTGAGAAAAGTTGACCTGGGCTGTGGTAGACCGGCTGCCATGATTCACTTTCAAGAAAATGTTGTCAAAAAGTGGGAAGACTTAGCCAATGGCTTCAGTTTTCCAGATGATGTGGAGATGCTGGTGTTGGACTTCACCTGACGAAGGAGCAGCATTCTGAAACCTTGTGATTTCAAATAAACCTGTTAAACTATAACCTCGTGTCATGTGACTTCTGACTTTAGTTTCCCAGTATTTAATGGGGGAAATTACGTTAATTCAATATTGAATGTCAGACAAACAGAAAGAGGTAGTGTTGAGGTAAATTAGGTACCCACTTTAACCATATAAAAACTAACACTGGTTTACAATGAAGTCATTGGGTCATTAATATGATAAATAGGAAGGCTAAGGATAAATCCTTGTGGTATACTGGAGATATTGTTGCATGAGCAAGGTAGTTGGGCTACAATTAAACAGACAAGAATGAATCAGATGAGAACAGTCCCACCAAATGTTTGATTATGGAAAGGCATTGGAGGAGGATGGTGTAGTCAATCATGTTAAAGATTGCTGACAAGTGAGAAATAAAAAAAATAAATTTTATCATTATCACAGTCACTTAGGATGTCATTTCTAACTTTGATATGAGCTGTTTCAGTACTGTGGCATGAGGGGAGACTTGGCTGAAGGCTCAAACACGGAACTTGAAGATCAATGGGTATAGTTTTAGCAGGTAACAGCACATTCAAGAAAAATAATGGGAGATTTGCATTGCAACAGTTTCCAAGCATGATAAGATCAAGAGTTATTTACTCAAGGAAAGTTATTATGATGAGATTTAAAGGAGAGAAGGACAACACCTAAGGATATAGAACTGTTAACAATATCAGTTAAAATAGGACCAGGAAGGAAAATTGGGTGGTTGATACATTGCTGGACTGAGGGAGCAGGTGGGTCTCAGACCATAACATGAGAGTAAAAAATGCATCTATCTAATTTTGTACATGATCATGCTTTCCACTAGTCTGTACAATCCTACACCTGTCCCCATTCTAGAAACATTTTGTAAATTATAGCTCAGATTTTCCTGCAATGGCAAGAGCAATGATTTAAAACCATAGATTTTTTATCTTCTAGCATGCCAAACCTGTTGCTCATAGCTTTCTCTATATTTACCAAATGTCCTAATATTACACTGCTGGCAGCATGATGCTGAACCAGAAATGTAGTCATGAATGCCAAAATTGTACACAAAGTATTTTTTTCTGTGACAATTCTTGAAATTACAAAAACTCAGTTATGAAAATTGAAAAGAGCCATTTCTTTATAGTAGCCAGTTCTGAATGTGTTAACTTTTCACAATAATTTCACAGAAATTTGTCTCTGTACTCATCTAACTTTCATTGTAATTTTTATATAATGTTGACAGACTTAAATACTAATTCAAGAATTCTTGAAGGTGCAGGAGATAATGTGCAGATATGTGTATTTTTCCTTTCAAAGTAAAATCAAATGAAGGAACAAACAATTCTTTTTTTAAATTGATGTGCAAACTAAGTAAGGGTGATGTGAGAAAAATAACTTTCACACAGTAAGTAGTTAGGCAATGGAATGCACTGCCTGGAAGTGTGTTGAAGGCAGGTTCATTTGAGGCATTCAAGAGGGGATTGGATAATTATTTGAATAGAAATGATGTGCAGGATATGGAGAAAAGGCAGACAATTGGCTCTGGATAACAGATCAGTGCAGGCTGAATGGCCTCCTTCTGCACCATGTCATTTCTGTGAACTACTTGTTTTCATACATTCCATGAGAAATCACATTAGTGCCAAATCACTCATGTCATACCTTCCCTAAGTGATAAGATTTGAAATCAGGTATCAAGTGAGGAAAATTATGATCACTGTTGATTTTAAGTGGTTTGAGTTATGACAATTAGCATAAATACTGTTTCAGTTGGGTCAATAGAGATGTTAATGACTTTCCAAAATTTGGTGTCAATAGCATATACATTACTGCAAAAATCCACAATGAAAGTATGGGGCCAAAGTGGAGCATCTCATATTTTATACTAATAGATTTCTTTCCTGTACCCTCAGTTCAAAAGCTGTTGCAATGTGACCAGGACACTAGAATTGACTCTGCAACTCATCTTCGAAATAACACCATGGTATACATCCACTTGAGAGGGCAGGCAGGTTCTGCCTGAAACTTGTTGGTCTTCCAGAACAAGGAGTTGAACCAAAGGAGTGTTGCAGACTGACACATTCCAGGGTCCAGGACTATGTGCTGAGGGATGCACTAAAGCTTGGGGCAGCTGCCACCATGGAGCAGTGGGAAAGACCACTGAGGTCTGGGTGCTGAAGGCAAAAGTCTGGGGGTGGGGGGGGGTCCATTCAGTTATCAGACCTCATGTGTCTCAAATATATGTAAATACTGGTATTGTATGTATAAGAGGCTTGGATATAGTCAAAGTCCAATGTTTTTGTTTTATTTGATATACAACTGTACAGAACACATCTGCATTTGTGACAAAGTGTATAGCAACGTGTATAGCAAGATTTTTTATGAATAAAATATATTTTTGAAATAAAAAAAGGCAGACAGGGCCTCAGTTTATTGTCTCATCTGAAAGATGGCATCCGTTACTATGGTGCAGGTTTTCAGGAAAATCATTTCCGAAAGCACCAACATGTTTACCTTGTGCTCCCTCTTATCGTCACATTTCAGAACTACCAAACTGCGAGTGAATTTCACACCGATATGGTACCAGTCTACTTGTCATTACGGTTTGTGTTTCATATTTAATTTCAATTTACTTACTTATTTACCTAATTCGTGGACACGCGATGATGATCCCTGGAATGACTTGGAGATTCCAATCGGGTCCACTACCCTAAACAGCTGGGGCACTGCATTGCTGCGCTGTAGATTTTATCTGACGGCTCCTCTTTCCATCTCATATCTGTATTAAAATGCATAGATAAACTTCATATATCCTACTGTCGGAACAAGTAGTTGCTAGATCCATCGGGTGTCGTTTCATTGAATAAGTTGCTACAGTTACTCTCTTATGAAATAATACGGAAGCACATGGCACTTAGAACATCACAGAGCAGTGAGGAAAACCATCCAGGATTGCGGCGTAACTTCTCTGTGAACGGAAAGTTGCGGAAAGCCTCAGCCAAAAGATGAGAAAGGAAGGAGAGATAGTGAGGATGATTAGATAGTCATCGCTGCCTCACAACAAGGGTGTCAAAAACAGAAAGATTTTTTTCACCAAATCAGGGAGGATAAAAGAATTTCGTGTTACACTTGTTGCTAAATGTGTGACTCTTCTTGGGCATTTACTCCGGCAGCAGCTGGAGCGCATTGCCTTCGCGCGCACCCGTGGGTCTCGGTGCTGACGTCGAGGGCGCGTGCACGCGATTGTTATGGAGTGGGTCTGGGGGCGGGGAGGGGAGACGGTGATATCATGTTGGGAGAGAGTGAGCTCGCCACCCACACGCTCGAGCTACCTGCTAACATCGTACACCCGAAGCGAGCGAGAACACGGGGCTGCGTGCGAGAGTCTGCCCGCCAGTCCTTCACGCGACAGCTGGCGGCAACAAGCAGCTGTTGCCGTTTCTTCAAACCGTTGCACCTCAGCCTCTGCCATCTGCATTCAGATAACAGTTTGCAAAAGGAACAAAAAGTGTATGTTTATTCTATGGCGCTTCTTTCACAGAAAAGATAGTGAATTTCTGTTTTCAGAAGTTACGAGTAGTTTTGAGTGAAGCAAAGGGGAAGAGAGAGGATTTATAATATCTCGTAATATTTGAAAGATGAAGATGAATGCCAAAGTGTCGTTAACGTTTGCCCTGGTGCTGGCTGTGGCCGCCAACTTTCTTGACAGCGAAGCCAAGTTGCGTGAGAGTGAGAAATCTCCAGTGAGGAGATGCCTGGATGGGAGTGCACCGCGCCGTTTGAAGAAGAGGGATAGAAGACTGTTGGCACTCGACGCCAATGGGTATATCTGTCATAAACTCTACAGCCGACTGTCCTGCTGCCCCAGGAATAGACACTTCCCCCAGTTCCTGGACTCTGAGGTAAAATTTTCACGCCGTGGTTTGAATAGAATGCACGTTCTAAACGAAGTATTCATTACACTGAGGGCAGACCAGTGACTTCGGTTATCAATCACCTTCTAGTAAAGATTGCGCTTGACAGGGTTAGTTTTTGGGAATAAAGCTTTTACTGGAGTGTTTGAGGTAGAGACGCTAATCATAATCACATTGACAATCTCAGGTTAGAGAATGCACGTGTGATGTCTTCAGGTGATGTTCTTACTTGAAAATACTCCACAGTTGTAGCACTGTAGATGTCAAGGTCTGATGAAGGACGCTCGTGTTAAAGCGTTGTTGGCCTCAACATAATAAGAAATACCCAGACTGAATCGAATTTTTATGCTAGGTTCACGGTAGATTTCACTCTATTCTCATGTAAACAGCTTCTACGAATCAACATATGCGTCTGGGTGGTATTTTTCACTTTGTTTTGTAACAAAAAGCCATATTGCATCATTTAATTTGCTCAAGTCATGCAAATAGAAAAAATCAATAGGACAAAAAGGGGTCGACTTATCCTCCTCCCCACTAAACTGTTGCCCACACACAGAGTCCTGTTGCTTATGGCAAAAGAATAACAACAACACCATTGTGTTTGTTAGTTGGTTCACTAATGGGTGAAACTGGAGAACATCATTCTCCTTCAGTCTAAGCCCTGTCCAAACGTTCATGCCTTTTGAGTAAGCATTTATTCCACTATTTCTATTCCCAGATGAGTGAGAACGCCTTGCTGTAAATTTTTCAGCTGTAGATTTTTTTTCTTATTTCTACTATATTTAGCCATATTTGAGAGGGACAAAATAATTTTTTGCATCGGAATTACTATGTTAACAGTCTGTAGACGTAAATGAGTAAGTAGTGCTGATATTAGCGCTGAACTTTTCCCATCATTCATACTTAAAACGAACAAATTTGGAAGTGTTTAGTATGCATGATATTCTCATGATGCCTCTTGATATATATATTTTCGCAATTTTTTTTAATCGCAAATGCCTCAAGTGTTTTGGACAGCTTGTTTTCTGACCACATGGTTAGTTAAGGAAGAACTTATTCGTAAATTTAGTTTGGCTGTGTTACAGCGTCGTGTTCTTTCTACTTGGGATAATTTGAGAGCCAAGTTCGTCCAAGGGATCATTTTCAAGTGTGCTCCCCTCATACTGATCAACAGATCAACTGCTCGTGCTATTGTACTAACAATTCCTTTGTTATACAAATATAACTGACCAACAAACTCATCCAGCGGTAAAAATGACCTGTATGAAAGGATCAAATTATTAAGTCTTACTTCTGCTTTGAGTAATTTGACGATGAAAGAAGGACTGCACACATGTTTTACATTAGTCAATAGCAACACTAATCATTCCGAAGCATGTTAGGATAATGTTTGAATTTTTGGTAGCATTTCAATGTGTTATGTTTAATCACGTGCAGCTTGACGGCTTCATCTGTTATACTGAGTAACAAAAAGAGAAAACGAGACATTATTGGAGAATGCAATTTTCTTTTCAATTTAAATGTTGCAATAATTTATTTAGCAGCCAGAAAAAGCAAGTGCATAACAAGTAGGATGTTTCAAGAAATTAAACAGATTTTTGTTGAATTGGTTTTGTCAGATTTCTGGTTTGTTGTTGAGTACGAGAATAACACGTTATTAAATATAGTTAACGAGTAGTTTGAGTACTCAGTGTTAAATAGGCTGCATTGTGCAATCTCATTAGAATACATTCCTGCAAAAACGAAGCAATTGATGAATGTATCAGAGATTTGGAACTTGCATTAATGTTCAAAAGAAATGTACTTTCAGTGGGGGAAGAACACAATCAGATTGGTAGATTGCTGTGCTTGCTTCCACATTAAGTCACTTGGTTCCCATCATCATTCCAATTCTTGGTTTTAAAAAAATAATGTATTTTTCTCCCCAGATATTCTTTACAGTGAGCCATCTCACAGCCAGGTGGGTGGGATAATCTTGGGGCAACAGACATCCATATGACCACACTGACACAATTTTGCGGTTTCCAAAGTTGAGTAGTGATGCTGCAGGGGGTGGTTGAAAGGAGCCAGAGAATTTCAATATTTCCTCTTCAACAATTTCCATGTGGTGCTCCATCTAATGGCCTTCCCGAGTAATGGCAAACCTTACTGAACTGACGCATAAAATTTGACAGGCAAACTTGAAGCTCCTGAACTGGAATTTCATGCTACTATTGCTTCATGAAGAAAAATATGCATGAGGAAAATGCACTGAATATACTTTTTGTCATTCAATGCAATCAATTTGAATTGTTATGCTATGATTATGCATGACCTGAGCATATAATACAAGCATGTAATTAGTCTGTTATATCCACTTTGACTCTTTCATATTCACGACTGGTGCTTATTCTCAAACTAACATCTCAATGGGAGAAATCATTGTGCTACTTAATTCTTAATAATTGGAAGCTCTCGCTAAACACTTCAAACTTTTCAGTTTCCCTAAAAATATTTCCAGCTACATTATAGAGCCACATGACAAATACAGCACAGAAACAGATCCTTTGGTCCAACCAGTCCATGCCGAACATCATCCCAAACTAAACTAGTCCCACCTACCTGCTCCTGGCCCATATCCCTCCAAACCTTTCCTATTCATGTACTTATGCAAGTGTCTTTTAAATGTTATAATTGTGCCCACATCCACCACTTCCTCAAGAAGTTCACTCCACAAGCAAACCACCCTCTGTTTTAAAAAAAAAAATTGCCCCTCATATCTTTTTTAAAATCTCTCTCCTCTCGCCTTAAATATATGCCTCCAGTCTTGAAATCGCCCATTCTAGGGAAAAGATACCTACCATTAACCCTATTTATATCCCTAATGACTTTATAAACTTCTGTAAGGTCACTTCTCAACCTCCTACACTCCAGTGAAAAGGTCCCAGCCTATCCAGCCTTTCTTTATAAATCAAACCTTTGATACCTGGCAACATCCTGGCAAATCTCTTCTGAACCCTCTCCAGCTTAATAATATCGTTGCTATAAATGGGCATCCAGAACTGGACACGGTACTCCAGAAGGGGCCTCACCAATATCCTGTACAACCTCAACATGACTTCCCAATTCCTATACTCCAAGGACTGAGCAATGAAGGCAAGCATGCTAAATGTCTTTTTAAGCACCCTGTCTATATGTGATGAAAACTTCAAAGAATTATGTATCTGTACCCTTAGGTCCTTCTCTCTACAGCACTACCCAAGACCCTACCATTAATTGTGTAAGTCCTACCTCTGTTTGTTGTACCAAAATGCAATACCTTGCATTTATCCAGATTGAACTCCATCTGCCATTTTCAGTCCATTGGCCATTTAATCAAGATTCCTTTGTAATGTTAGAAAACCCACTTCACTGTCGACTGCCACCAACTTGCTTAGTATTAACTTCATACCTGGCCTATTATTCTAACAGAAACCTACCTTCTCATCATGACCCAATGTACTGAGTGTGGGAATCAGTTTTTTTCCTTCTGACAGCATGTTGAAATAGCTTTACAATAGATACAAGCCCCAGTCACACTTTCCACTACAATATTATCAAAACTTATCCACTGGCAGTAAGTATAATGATTCCTTACTCTCTGGTTATTTGGACCACCCATGTACCTACAATGTAATACTTTTTGATTGGAGTTTTCACACACCTGTTCTGAGCTAACTCGGTGCTTTTAAACACCTTTAAAAAGTATACGGTATAAAACAGCCTCTGGTGTTAAAAATTATTGGCTTCCAGTAGCTTTAGAAATTTTTCAAACATTTTCTGTGTTAAAGCTTTATACAATTCCATAACCGTTATGCAGGACATCTGTGCTAAACAAAATCAGGTTAATAGTCTGCGGTCCATAATTACATATGTTGATCAGGGTGGCTGTAGAATTGACGTGGTATGGATTTATTTTTTTACTTAGTAACAAACTGAAACTGTTCAGTTGCATAATTAAACAAGGGGAACATAATACATATGAGCAATGAATTTCACTTTTTATCTTACTAACAGAATTCAAATCAATGCTTTGCATAATTTGTCATTAATATCAGCGTACTGCAACCTATTAATTTGCATTTTTGGTAGTTGGTGAGTTCCAAGTTTGCAGTTGTCATCTTTTGTACCACAAGAAAGCTGTACAGATTCTAATTGGCCCTTAAACTTCCACTTATAGCATAAATTGTATGCCAAGAGATATTTAGTTGCTATGGTCCAGCTCTGCTTTTCCTTCCGAAGACCATAAGCTCCTTGACTCCTTCCTCCTACGATCATGAGGTTTTTAAAAGCTGAGCTTTGGTTATGTAAGTTTATCTCTGCAGTTTCACTCTTCTCAACTTAGTGTCAGCACGCTTTGCGTATTGTATTTGATTTTCCTCCGTGTAGGTAGAAAGCTGCACAGAATAGTTATTGAAGATACAGATAATGTTTGTCCACCTTTGCAAGGGGTTCAGAAAGTGTTATGTTGGGGGAACACTTCTGTATTGTATATTTTTCTTTTAAACCAAGACTTGCATGAAAGGAAAACTTAAAAAAAACTTTAATTGCCTTTACGTTGTATGTCCTTTGAAAAGTCATACCTTTCAGTAACATTCCAGGTAAAATTTTAAAACTGATGTGTTATTATAAATTCCAACCTTTAAAGTACATTTTAGAAAATTAATTGTCTGATGTTTATTCTGTAATGGCCATTAGTATTCACTGCAAGGTATGGTTTGTGCATATATCCCTTTTGATAAAAGAGCATTGACACAGTACAATAAAACAAGTGGTTTAATACATCTGCGTCTTTTAACCTTATCATGTTTCCTTTCCTTTAGTATCTGAGTAATGTAAAAATTTGAGTCCTAGTGAAAAATCTTTATGGCTTAAGACTAATTTTCTTTGCAACCTAGTAGGTAGCCTAGTAGCCTTATGTTTGTACATCAGTTTCCTATTCAGATGACCACGAACTGCCTGCCAATCATGCAAAGTTTTTTTTATTCCAACTTTTATTCTGAGCCATCACATGAAAAGAGAATGGTGACTTTGCATATTTCACAAAGTTGGTTTCAGAATGGTGTTATAGATGCTAAGCGAATGCTTAGTTTTTGTTCGTAGAAGGTATCAACTGACTTGTAAAATTCCTGTTGTTTCACAGTTAAGACCTTATGTAGAGGAATATATAAATAGTGAAGATAATATCCTATGCTCAACCTGGAGAATTTTATTTAAAAATAAACTTTTTTTTCCCAATCTGCAGTTTAGTAACCACTGGTTTTCCAAGCTGAATGCAGTTTTCAGGTCTCTTTCCAGTTGCTACCTAATACAATTACAGCATTTTTGTTCTCCATCAGGATTACAATATTCAGACTCAGGAGTAACTTGTGTTTTCTTGGAATGATCGTTGAAATAATGCAAAAGAAAGAAAAATTTCATCATTTTTCTATCTATGTTAGTAAAATATTTGCAAGTGTGTGAAGGAGGTCTGTCATTGGAGAGATAATTGAGCTAATAACATGCTCAACTTCCAATAGTGGTGGTGAACACCTTCTAGTAGCAACTGTGAGGATGTAGGCTGAATATTATATAAAACAAGATTCACCAGTGCTATAAGCCAAGTGGATTGCTGCGCTAGAAGGTAATTTGAATTAGAGATATGGTTGTGCTGATTATTCTCTGATTCATGCTTTTTGAGCATAACTTTGCACTAAGAGCATGGGATTAATGAACATATCCATAAATTTTGAAAAACTCCAGAGGTCAACCAATTAAGAAAAATCAATAGCTACCATTATCAAAACTCACTTTTTTTTTAAACAGAAGAGCACTCGTAGCATGGTGCTATTATCATATGAGGAACATATAATCAGTGAGGGTGAACATGAGAAGTAAATGCATGGTATGGAGTTCCAGGACTGAGATTGTTTTATGGACCGAAGGGCAAGTGAAGTGTATGCACCAATGAAGTGTTACTTCTTTTCACATTCAAATTCTTGGTTCAACTAGTACAAAGAAGTAAACTTTAGTTTTATGCATGTTTTGACTAGAGTTTGAAATGCATCCTTTGAACTACTTCACATGATCTAGCTGTACTTTTTCTCACTGTAGACAATAATAACAAGTTCTACTATGCATGCAACAGATGCAAAAGGGCTAATCATTGCATGCTTGTATTGCCCTGTGTGCGCTCCCATTGTTTCCAATAAGAGAGAGAGCATCAGGGGTGTGTTATAATGATGGCTCTATCTATCTCTTCATGGGTATGTACTCTGCAGACCTCACACAGAGAAAAATGTGAAAGTCCCACTGTGTGGAAAGAACATGAAATAAACAGAAAAAATACTGTATTTCATTTTAGCTAATTTATATAATCCTATTACCTAATCTATTGTTTCATTTATAGGTGACTCAAAACACATTCCAGAAATAGTAAGTGTTTGCAGTGATTAGGATCTTCAGCAACATATGCCTCTTGTAAAAAAAACACCTCTTAATAGTGCAATTAGAGTATGAGCTGGCTAGAAGAGAGGCTGTTAATTGACAGCTGACAAGCAGAATCAGAATAATTTTGGTTGATTTCAATGTGCTGGTATATAATTCATTATGTCTTTTTAAAGAAAAACAAGGTTTGTAAGTCGAGCTTTAGACATTTCAGAGCATGACTGAAATAAGTTTTTAAAGAAGCAGCATTTGACTTTGGATGATTTTGTTAAGAATGTAACAGTTTTGTCTCTATGCTAGTTGTAACACTGGAATTTCTTCCAAATGAAACTTTAAATATGACAGATTTGGACTAAAATTGTGCAGCTTCAGATTAGGGAAGACAATTATGAAAGGAAAGTGGCTTTATTTTCTTGTGTCACTACAAACCAACTAAAAATGTGAACGTGGCAGTGAAATCCCTTTTCACAGAATGCCTTCAACTGCTCAGTGGTAGGTGGGATGCACATTAAATTATTTACATGCATACTACACTGTTTAATTTAACAATGCTATCTGTAAATTAGTAGCCAGTTCAACATTCTAAATAGAAAAATAGGATAACTTGCATTACAAAGATGGAAAATTCAGATTATCAGGCATCCCAGAAAAAAAGGTTGTGGTTTTAGCAATTTCAGTATAGTTATAAGCAAAAACATGTAATCTGCCAACACTTCCCTTGTAATTTAATTTAGCTGTAATATTTTTCCATTGAAAGTAACTTGAGGAAATTTATAGTTTTATGGAGCTGAATGATGTATTTTATAACCATTATTATTTCTTTTAAGTTTTATAATCACAGTTCAGAACATTGCAGACCAAAAGGGCATCAGTAGAACTCCCACTGAGAATTCCTATAGTGGGGGGTTTTGAGGTAGGATCGTAAGATAATGGAAAACATACATATTGTTGTGGCCTGAGTAAAGGTTTTCTAATTTGCTGTGACACTTGGAATTTTTCATGTTGATGCTTCATAGTTTATCTTTTCAAACTTTTATTCTACCCATAACATAGTTTATGGAAGAAAAGAAGCAGCAAATACACCCAGGAATTCAGAAAGTATTTATTAATTAGGTTTAAAATCAAGGAAAAATTCTAACTTGTATTTGTTAAAGAACACAGTAATTATCCTAAGTAAAGCAGATATTCTGTCCAAGTCAGTGGTGGTTTTCTTTTTAAGTCAGTTTGCTTACATCTTTCTGCTGTTTGATTTTCAGGTATTTTCTGTTACAAACAACACAGAATGTGCAAGATTGCTGGAGGAAATAAAGTGTGCTGAATGTTCACCACATGCACAGAATTTATTTCACGTATCTGACCAAGAAGGCACATCAGCTAATGAGCTAACTTTTCCCATATTGTGCAGAGATTATTGTGAACAATTCTACTTTGCCTGCAGAAGCCACATAGCAGGTAATCTGAATTCACACAAATCCTCATATCTTGTTAATTCATTATGAATCAACATGGTGGGGGGGGGAGGTGTAGGTGGCGGGGGTATCAATAGCAGAGCCATGCTTCTCTGTTTATTCAATGAAAAGTGGTGGTCATGGGCACAATTAAACAAAGTGAATGCTTACTGAAAAATTATTATTTCAGAACTGGTGACAGATGTTGCTGCCACCTTGCTTGGCATTGGAACATTTGGGAAAAGCTTTTGCCACTCCTTTACGCAATTAAAGGTATCATTGATAATACGATGAAAGTTTTTTTTAATACTACTGCAGCATGATACGGGATGTATGACATTTCACTCTGCATCTCATTCTGTGAGGTGAATCCTATTGTAATGAGGCTTACCTTTTTAATATTGTGTACAGTATTTAAACTTCAGCACAAGACTTTCTTTAAAGAAAAGCTTCTAAGAGAGATCTCTTGATGCCTTCTTCTGTGGTTTTGCAGATATTCCAAAGTTTCCTGGAAAATGAAAATATTATTTTATCCACGAACTGCCGATCTCTTTCCTACAGCTTCCTGCATGCAGCTGGTTCTTGCTCTTTATCACATTCCCTGAAGACTGAACTGGTGTTGGGGGTAGGGAGGGATGGGATTTTCCAAGCCTGCATGCTAGGCAGTCATAACAGATTAGATTTTGGTGGATATTATGCACAAACAATAATGCATTGGGGACTTTTTGTTCGCTTTTCCCACTCAAAAAAAAATTAACTAATCCCTGACCCTGGTGACCTCGTCCTCCCAATTTTGAGAATTGCTACTTAAATTTTTAAAAAATGCTGTTGAACTGAGCTAAAGAGTTAATTGGAGTGTCTTGAGCAGCACAGGAGCTGGTGCCACAGGAACCAAGCTTCTCAGATCAACGTATGTGGTGACGAATGACAAATTTATTTTTCTACAAAGTTTGTGTATATGTAAAACTGCTGAAGTGCATCAAGATGTCAAGTGCTTTGGGTGACCACCCAGGTTGTCTTGGAAGATAACCAGATGAAAGCATAACTTCAGCACTGGGACATGGATGTGTCTCAGGGGTGTGCATAAGTGAACTAGCAGCCTGTTTTTCAGCCAAGCTTGATGATTTTCCTATGTTAGACAGATGCTTATAATCAGCATGTGGCACCACTTGCTATTGCAGAGGTCGGTGCTAATTGAAAGCTTTTGTTTTGATACTAAAAATAGAAAACAAATTCTGTTGACAGAGTGGTCATTGACAAGCACCCTAATTGTATTTGCTTAGAGTACCCAATTAGAATTAAGTTTCAAGAGAATTATGCAACGGGAACTAATCAAATCCAAGAAAATCATCCAAAATGAAGATTTTTTTAAAAGCTTGTAAATGATTGTTTGTATCCACAATATTAGTAACACTGAAAACAATCTTTAATTTCAAAAAAGTTACTTGACTTCAAATCAGCATATATAATAAGGGTATATACATTACTCTGAAAATATTGAGGTTTTGCCTACTCATTTGGATGTTTTAGATTGTGTTTTTTTTTCCATTGTTATAATAGCTGAAATCACTGAGAATAATTAGATTGTCATGCAGTTACACACCACAGACAAGTGTTGTTTGCAACGTACAGCTAATTAATGAAACCTGAATCTTTAGGTTTATAGTATGTAAATTAAGTTACTGTAGTTGTGGGTGGCCTAGTGTTTTACTCTGTTGAAATAGTAATGTACTTGGCCAAAAAAATGGTAGAATATTGTTTCTCTAATGTTATTTCCAACATAGAATCATTGCAATTCTTTGCATGATAAATTCCCAGCATGGATAGCTTGTAGGGGGAGAAAGAGATAATTGGAGGGCAAACTTGTGTGTTTTCTTGTTGACTTCATTCTGGAATGCTTTGCCTTATCCGTAGTGCTATGGCATAGTGCATTGAACAGCAGAGAGATGACATTGAACACAAAAAAAAA
>NC_063332.1:134844843-134892568 GCF_021869965.1 Rhincodon typus | reverse complement strand
GGCTGGAAAGATGTTTTTGATGAAGATGCACTGATGGATGATGGTGAAATAGTGGCAGAAGTTATTGGTGCTGAGAGTGTGTGGTAGTGATTGACGGAAGTTTGTGCTTATCAAATTGTGGGGTGATGAGGAGCACACTTCCATGATTACTAAAGCATTATTTAAAAGTTTACCTTGTTGGTCGTAGCCTGCTCTGGTTTCTTGACAAATCACCTATGAGGCCACATGTAGACTTGACTTTCATGACATAGAACATAGAACATAGAACAGTACAGGCCCTTCAGCCCACGATGTTGTGCCGAACTTTTACCCTAAACCTAAGGTCTATCTAACCTCCACCTCTACCTTATACTATCATCCATATGCCTTTCTAATAGCCACTTAAATGCTCCTAATGAGGCCGACTCCACTACCCTCTCCGGCAATGCATTTCACGCCCCTACCACTCTCTGAGTAAAGACCCTACCTCTGATGTCTCCCCTATATCTACCTCCACTCACTTTAAAACTATGCCCCCTCATAATAGCTACCTCCACCCTAGGAAAAAGTCTCCGGCTGTCCACTCTATCTATACCTCTGATCATTTTGTACACCTCTATTAAGTCACCTCTCATTCTTCGTCATTCTAAAGAGAAAAGCCCTAGCTCTCTCAACCTTTCCTCGTAAGACCTTCCTTCCATTCCAGGCAACGTCCTGGTAAATCTCCTCTGCACCTTTTCCAATGCTTCCATATCTTTCCTGTAATGAGTGCAGCTGGTGCCTTGGAGCAAAGTAAACTTGAGCGGTGGGTGTTTGATGTAGTGTTAGTTTATTATTTGCAAACTACCTATCATTGCTTCAGATGCACATGGTGTCTAATGACTTTATTTGGCCTTTGACAATATGGTGAACCATGTTGCTTTAGTTCATAATGAGCTTGTGGTTTTCTGCCCATTTAATTATCGACTTAGGACCCTGTTTAGCTCTGAAGTAAGGGTTACTGCTTAGTTAGGTTTTTATTTCAATTCAGTATCAAAAGATTCTTAGAATCTTAGAAATTTAACAGACCGAAGAAAGCTCATTGTGTCTGCACTGGCTGAAATGTTGCCATCTAGCTTAATCTCACTTTCCAGCTCATGGTCCACACTTTATAAAATACAGCATTTGAGCCCTTTTCCAATAACCTTTTAAATGTTACGGTGGTTTCTGATATACCATCCTTTCGAGGATTGAGTTACAGATCCCGTCACCCTCAGGGTGAGGAGATTGCCCCTTGGATCCACATTGCATAATCTACCTCCTCTCTGAAATCTACACTTCTTGGTTATGGGACTCTCTTCAATTGGGAATCAGGTCTTTGTATCCACTCTATCTAGACCCCTCAAAATTCTATGCACACCAATCAGGTCTTCCCTCAGCCTCTTCTGTTCTGAAGATGACAACTCTAGCCTATCAATTATTCCTTATGACCAAAATTCCCCAGTCTAGACAACATCCTCATATTTTTCCAGTGAATCCTCTTGAGTGCAATCACATCATTAGTTCATAACTTTGCTAAAACATGCTTTTTCTAAAAGTGTTAAGAGTAGTGAATGTTCTTTTTCAAGTTTGCAATATCAAGCAAAGAAGTTTGGACAGGACTTCTTTAATTAAGGAAATTGGGTGCAGACAGATCAGAAATCTAACTAACTAAACCATCCCAGAGTAAAGGGCTTTGGCTTGCTTTTACAGGGTGGAGACAGGAAAAATATGCTTACTGATTTCACAAGCTCAGACTAGAGTAGAGGCACCTTCCCCCAAGGCCTGACAAAAACAACTTACCACCCATGCTTAAACACTGCTGCCAATCTAGCTTTTAAAATGTGACCATGGTAAGGATGCTATATAATGAGAGTTTGAGCTGTCTCCATTAATCGTGGAATAGGCACAATAACCTAATTCAATACTGATGAATAATTTCAGTTAGCAGAAGGAAAATTGGCAAAATTGTCACCCTGAAATAATGGAGATTACCCTTCTGAGATTTGACTGAGGTATATTTCACAGGCAAAGTGAAACTCTATATATGTTCCATGTGACTTGAGAGAATTTGACTTAACACTGAAGTCGGTGCTTATAATGGGAAATGTCCCTCTTATTACCTCTTAAAGGAACATGTGAAATGCAAACTGTAAGCACTGGACATCCAAAGCAAAAGCTGACAACCCATTCTTGCAGAGATTAAACAGATTTATACAATAAATCTAGAAATTACTGCTTCCGATATGAATGCACTTAAGACTATGGGAAGAGGAGTATGTTATTTGGCCCCTTGAACCTGCTGCGCCATTCAGTGACTGATCTGACATTCCTCACATCCACTTTCTTGTCTTTCCTCGTAACTCTTGATTCCCCTACTGATCAAGAATCTATCTCTTAAATATACAGAAAGACTCTGCCCCCATAGCTCACTGCAGCAAGGAATTCCAAAGTGATGCAACCCTCTCTGAGAAAAGAAATTCCTCCTCATCTCAGTCTTAAATTGGTACTTCTTAATTCTGATACCATGCCATCTGGTCCTAGATTCTCCCATGAGGGGAAACAACCTCTCAGCATTTAACCTGTCAAGTCCCTTAAGAATCTTATATGTTTCAATGAGATCATCTCATTTTTTTAAACTCTGGTGAGTAAAGTGCCAACCTGTATCATCTTTGCTCATAAGACAATCCCTCTATGCTGGGCATCTCTGAACTGAACTACCACCAATGAAATAGTATTATCCCTGGGGACCAAAACTGCTCACAGTTAAAGCTTTACCGTCATTGGGCATTCAATTGTCCATTATTTTAATGTCTGCTTTACTGTCAGTTGCAGCTGTCATGTCAAATTGTATAAGCGGTTTTATTTAAATTATTTAAAATATATATTCTTTAAAAAAAAATTAATTTTATTCTTGATCCTTTTGATGACATTTGAAACTGTTTGATATTATTGATCAGGTTGTTATGGACATTTGAATTATAGCACTTTCTTAAAGCCTGTTGCTCCCCTGCAATAAGAATTAATCCGAAACATAAAAGTACAGGAGCCTACAATTAATTACTATCTGCTGTCAAACAAAATTAACCAGAAACAGGGTAGTACATAGTGTTTTAAGGCTAATATAGGTACTGAATGCACATTGATGTAATAAGTGTATGTATTGGCATTATCTCATTTTTGTCCAAACACTCGATCAAATCAGTTTTATGCATGTTAAAGCATGGATCCACATTCATTTAGTTTTGAGTTGCGAAAAACAACAGAACTGCATTTTACTTGTCTTCCAGCCCATGTTGTTCTAATGGTACCAACTGAAGAGATATTGTACAGATGAAGTAGCAGAAGTTCATCAAAGAGTAGATTATAGAAATGATATTACAGAAAATTATTCAGTTGTTTTAGTTCAGAAATCAGTGTGGTATTATGAACAAGTCTCTGTGTGCCTTATTATTAAAGAAGAAGGATAGTACCAAAAGAGGTCCTGAGAATTTCAAAACCTTTGAGGAAGTCAATAGCCTCCAATACTTCACAAAGACAGCAGGCTGACTGCGTGTGACAACACTATCTTGACTTCATTGAAGAGACTGTGGGCTGAATTTTTCCGACTTCAAAATTTTTGATGGTGCTCATATTTATTTCTGATTCAACAGCCCAGATGTGTGAATGGTGGGACTTCACGCTGATCTTCTGGGAGGCAGCCTGCTTCCAAGATCACTGCGCAATTAGGGATAATGGCAGGTCAGCAAAGTAGCAATGCATTTAAGGGCCCATTGGCAGCTCAGTAACTGCACTGAAAGAAGTGAGTTTTCATACAGCAGAGAAATCATCAAAAGATAATTACCACATGTGAGGAGTTGCACCATGACTCAGCTGAGCATGTCACCAGTTATTGTATCATCTTCAGGACCTGGGTCCTATGCAGGCAATGATTCAAGAACTTCTTGAGGGCTGACAAAGTGAGTACACTGCAATTAGCAAGTGGCAAACATCTTCTTACCAGTCCTTTACGTGAGAAGGCAGAACGCAACATTTATTTCATCAGCTCAGTGAGATGGCTTAGCAAGTTCCTTTAGAAGAATTCATATATACAGTCAGTACTCACACACAGGGATTAGATGCTGACCTTGCACTCCTCATTTTGTAGTGAAGTCTCTGAGATGTCACTGCATCTTCTAACCATTGTACTGAAACTGTCATATCTGTAAAACTCCTTGTCCCCTCATTGTAGGAGATGAGAGCATGTAATGTGCAGGAGAGGAGTCAAAGGTTGGGATGGTATTCTATGACTAGCAATCCTGACACTAATGGAGGAAATAGCAATGCAAATTGTCGGTGGAGGGAAGCGTGTTGGTAGGCAGACTGGTCAAGGCAACAGAAACTGATTTTGAGCAACTAATGTTCTCTGGTTGTGAGAAGGCTGTACTTGTATCTCTGTGGTGGGGTTCTGCATTGATAGCATTAGTTTTAACTTCGTTGATAACTGTTTCACCCAGAAGCCATTTATGCAGACATCTGGTGACCTGAACAGCTGAGGCACCTGAGATAACCTTGGAATACAAGGGTCATGACAGCTGCCTGGAAGCCTTGTGCACATTTGCTGGATTCGTTTGTTGTGGGTCTTATACCAGCTGCATTTTGAAGGAGTGGAACCCCTTTTCTGTTCTCTGACAACCTTACAGGTAATATGTAGCCTTAATGTTCAAATGACTGCATTCTGTTAGACTCTCCACCTGAGGAAATCCTGCTATGGAAACAAAGCTGACAGCTTCTATGATCCTGAATGGCAGTATTAACCAGTTGCAACGTTGTTACTGACAAAGGTAGTTTAACGTTTTACTACAAGGTCCTTTCAGACACGCTGTGATTATGATGAGATTGATGATAATTGATTTCATTGTCACGTGTACCGAAATACAGTGAAAAGCTTTGTTTACGAGCGGTACAGGCAGATCACAGCAAGCAAAGGACATACAGATCAAAAAGACTTAGAGGCAAACAGGTAACATTGCAGGTTACATTATTTGAGGCTAAAATCCATTCGACAGTCTGATAACAGCCAGAAAGAAGCTGTTCCTGAACCTGCTTGTGTGTGTGTTCAGGCTTCTGTATCTTCTGCCTGACTGAAGAGGTTGTAGGAGGTCATTACCAGGATATGATGGGTCATCAATGATGTTGGCCGCCTTTCCGCAGCAGCAAGCCATGTAAATAGAGTCCATGGGTGGAAGGTTGGCTTCCATGATGATCTGGGCTGTGCACATAACCTTCTGTAGTTTCTTATGGTCCTGGGTAGATATGGTCCTTGTTCTAAGATAAGTTGCCATACCAGGCCATTATGCACTCGGACAGTATGCTTTCAATGGGTGCATCTGTAGATGAGGTGAGGGACTAATGGACATGCCAAATTTCTTGAGTTGCCTGAGGAAGACGAGGCATTGTTGTGCCTTCTTGACTGTTGCATTTACGTGAGAAGTCCAGGACAAATCATCAGTTATCGTCACTCTGAGGAACTTGATGCTCTCCACCCGGTCTGTGGATTTATAGTAAATGTCGGTTTGTAAACTGTCGCCGGAAATGGAAAAGGAGAGGTCAAGAAAGCGGAGGGAGATGTCTGAAATAGACTAAGTGAGTTTGAGGGCAGGGTGGAAATTGTTAGCAAAGTTGATGAACTGCTGCAGTTCAGCCTGGGTGCAGGATGCAACACCGATGCAGTCATCGATGTAACAGTGAAAGAATTGGGGAAAGTACCAGTGTACGTATTGAAGGGGCACAAACGTGAGCCCTTTACTGAGGACAGACCGATCGGCCTCCTTAACGTGCACCACATCCTGCAAAATGATGCCCATCAAGCTTGATACAAACAGTTGACTGTCTTTACTAGAGAGAGATGCTTATTGTCCTTTGTGGATGATGGCTAAAAATGATCTCTTAGTTAATAACAGATCTTTGTATGGATCAGCTGGTCTGTACCCATTGTTTTGTTACTTACGTAAACAGATGTACCAGTTCAATATGTTTTAAATTTAGCACCAGGATGTAGCAGCATTGGGAGAGGCTGAAAGATGTATTCCTATGATACAAGATACATCAGAGCACCGAAGTGATTACTGCATAAAGTCCCATGACATTTACCAGTAAAAAGAAATGCCATTCCTTGAATGTTCAAATGATTATTGCTATACTAAAGAATTGTACATATGACCACAGTGGCTTCCAGGAATTGTATCTGATAGCCATGCCTTAAGACACTTATAGGGTTTCCTCCTTGTTCTAAGATGAAAAGTCGAATCCTCAGATCCTCTGAGATAAGATTATCTTCTCAAAATATGTTTTGGCACTGTTAATTATTTCCAGTTAGTTATTTCTTCCTATCTTCTCTAGAGTTTTCTCTTTTCCCTAGTAAAGAGCTTACAAAATACATTCATTTGACAAACAATGAACATCAGTTATTAGATATGGCTTCTCAAGTAATAGCATACAATTACAGAAAGCAAACTAAAGACATGGAGAATTTCTACAAATTCACTAGTATATAATTCAGAAGTGAAATCACCATAGTCCCAGTAGGACATAGGTTTGCTCTGTCATCAGAAAGACAACTTGTGGTGAGTTTAAACCAAGGGTCACCAGGCCTCCGGCAAGGTATAAGATTTATAAGTCGAGACCTTCATGGATATGCACAGGTTGAGGTTACCGTGAAGGTCCTGCCTTGTCAACTTCAGTGCCTGTCTAATAGGAAAGCTTTGGTCTTCTGGGACTATGGTGACTTGACCTTTACCTTATATAAACACGAAAGGTTTTTCTATAGTAGTTACATTCTGTGAAATTCAGAAGGATCTAATAGAAATATCCAAAGGGCAATTTATAAAAGATATTTTCACTTGGCAAAGCAGTGGATCACTAATGTCCTATTTGATCCTGAGTGAGCTTCAATTTCCAATTCATTCCCATAAGCAAAACAATTTTCTAAGCTCCTAGGCTTGACTGTTTTAACTTTCTTAGATGTGGAAACTTTTATTGAACCCTATTTAAAGTTCAACTCATGTCCTATCATGTAGAAATAACCATTCATCCTTCACTTTAGTTCTAGCCAACTTCCATTGACTGGCTATTGCCAGGATGTGAATTTAAAAACCTATGTTCTTATTTACAAGTTCTTCCCCTGCATCATTGAATTCCAAGTTGTGCAATTTTCTCAAGGTTTATTTCCTCCATTCTTCTAAACCTTTATTTGGGTCTGAATTCTAAAATTCAAAATATGGCATCACTTATTAAAAGGGAAACAAATGCAATAATTGCAGAAAACATTATTCAGCTGCTACTTGTGTTAGTCTGAACAAAATACGAAATAATTAATCAAATATCCAAATACCTAGTAGATCTCTTGAAATTCCTTTACAGGACCAGTTTAAAAATAACAGCCTGTATTTACAAAGTACCTTCAAGTAATGTACATGGATTTTTCATGTACCATGCAAATTTTTTTCATTCATGGAAATCAATTTTAACTCCACTTGTTTAATAGAATGGCAGGGTGGTTAATATGGAACCAGAAGTTTACCCAGTTCATTTCATGGATCTGGTTGACTGTAGTTTTAAAATACAGGTGTGAAGTGCATGCTACAAGCAGAAGTGGCTTTAATTAGGTTCTTTAGTAATTTTTAGATTCCAATGTTTAGAAAGATTTCATTTTCAGAGCCACATCTGTTCTGTTAAACTGAGATCTGACCGGTACCTTACAGGAATTGAAACAAGCAATTTTTTTAATGGTTACTTTATGAGCCAAGCAAAAGTGTTCCTTCAGGTTTCACCAGAAATCTTGGGGTTGCTCTGCCCTAGGATCTCCCCTCACCTCCTACCAAGATTCCTTGCACAGGACACCTTCTTGTCCCCACTGCCTAATTATAATGGTTTTGTAACAGTATTCTAACAAATGTTTGTGTATTTCAGTTAGGAATTTGCAAAAGTTGATGAGGTGGAAGTTGATGGCCTAACCTCTCTGCTATTACTGAAACCAGCTGACCACTTTTCTTTGTTGTATCCCCACCTATGTAAGAGTTAAATATGTGTACGCTAGCTTTTTAATGAAGGAACGTGACTTCAGAAAAATAAAATAATTAAATGTTTTTTAAAAATCCTCAATATCTCAGATATTTTAATTGTGTTAGTTCTTCCTGATTTCTTTCACTATTTTGCACAGAGTTTTGACACCATTTGTTTCTTTGTTACAAGAGCGGTTAGACTGCTTCACTGGTGAGGCCACAGAACAATCTCTTCATCAGGTAGTCAGATTGTTTGTGGTTGAAATAATCATGATAGCAGTTACAAATAGCTCCAAACTCCAAGTGTTGTAAAGCACTGCCTTTGTTGGAGATTGTTGTTTATACATACTGTGGATTAAAATTGTGCAAAGTCTCTTATCAGTGAAAGAGGAGCCGGATGTTAATTCCAAAACTTTGCATCAACAAAATGTTATCTTGTCGCTAAGTTATGGGCGATTAATCTAAGTTCCAGGAGTCAGAAGATTTTGTTTTATCATGTTATGTGCACATGCTTAGATGTTAATGTACCATGTTTCCCTCAATAGAGTCCCAAGGTGCCAGTTAGCTCAACTTGTTCCAAAATAATGCTCCCTTTGCAAATCATGTTCAGTGTGGGTGTTCCGTGACATTCCATACCACCCATCCTCAATGGTGAGGCAGTGCTTTCCAGTTTTCTTAAAAGTAGTTTTATTGTCCATTAACATGCATGGATTTAAAATTGATATATTGCACACTTCCTGTGTACATTGTTTAAATAATGAGCAAAATATTGCATGTAGTTTGAATATAAAAGTTGCTCAGAGATCTAATGTGTGACATTACAATATCATAGACTAAAATACTCTAATTCAAATTGCAGCCCCAGCTGGACTCACACGTGAGCTTCTCTCAGGCGGTAAATTGCTGCTCTAAAACCAAGCAGCAGTTATCAAAACAGCCAATGCCAAATAGAGCTAAAGATTTCTTTTCATTCTCCTTCTATCAACTTCCCTCCTACGTCTTTTCTGCAGTCACTTTGCTGGAGTATTGTTTCACAAGATTGAGTGCATTTTGGTATCCTGTCCCTGTAGCCATTCATTGTATGCATGCCGTTCTTTTCTCCAGAAGATATTGTTCCACATTTATCTGTATCAAGTTGCATTTGTTTCAGATATGTTCACTCTCAAACTGTCTCTACATTCATGGATTCTTGTATATTCTTTGAAAACTTACCTTTCCTTAATTTGAGGAGATATCCAATGATTTTATGTTTGTTTTATGCGTGTGTCCAAAACAGTGATGTATAGTGAAAATTAGAAGTTCCAGCTGAGCACATGAGAAACTAAATGTTGCCAAATTATTCCTGGTCTGCTATAAATTACTTCATCCATTCCTCTACCCATTCTAATACTATTTTTAATTACACAGGCCTTAAACTTCAGCAAAAGTGCATGTTTAAGATCTTTATAATTCTTTCTCTGCTACAAAGTTACCTTGCTCTTCCTTAGTGATCTTCTTCTGTTTTGACTTTCTTCTCACTTTTCATGTTCCTTTACATTTGAAACAACAAATTCTTTAATGTCAAAGCTTGTATTTTTAAAAAACCATGTAACTGCAGTTTTCATCTCCTTTCTGCCTTCCTGATGTATGCATTAGGCATTTACCTGGTTTTCTTCTGTTTTTCTGAATTTCATTTCACCATTTACCTTCTCAATTTTACATTTACTAACTTAGGAATGCTGAAGTCAATTATCGCAAACTCAACCTGTAATTCATTTTGAGATCAACTAACTCAGCATAGGCAGTGATCCTAAACCTTCTTAGTCTTGCGGCTCGTCTACTCACTGAATTAACTGGTAATGCTCAAAACTGCAACTGAAAAGAGGATTATTAAACTGTGATTACGTACACCTTTTTAATGAAATCCAAGACTTCTGAGAACTCCTCCATTAATTTAGACATAAGCTATCATTACATTAAAGGGTTTCCGCAGATTTAAAGATTCAACGAAGGTAGTTATTCAGTCATGAAAGAGTTCTGTTTCCAAAATCATGCTAGTTATACTTTGTCTTAACTGTACAAGGATAGCTGATGGATTTGTGCGCTTACTCGACAGCATGTAAAGTTCACCAAATAAATTCAGCACTTTCTAAATGTTAACTTTGTTCTTGAAATTAATGTTGCTTGATACATATTACAGACATAGGAGAGAGGTGGGATAATTTTTTGCCTGTGTCCCATCTCTCAACTGATGCTTTCTTATAAATTTAAATCAATAATGTTTAAATCTTTATTTTTACAATATTCAAAACATATTTGCAACAAAATTGCAACAACATCCACTCCTCATTCTCACCACAAACACACATGCACACATGCTAAAGATAATTTCAAAAATAACACTGATATATTTAAGAAGAGTTCAGAAGTCACTAATATATTGTTTCTTCAAGATAGTTGTTGGAAACAGTGCAGGCCTGGAAATCCCCTTTTTGGTTGTCTGAAGAAAAGAATGAAGGTCAGAGGTTTCTAGTGATGGTCTATTCCAAGCAATGCCAGGTTCCTGGCTTCTCCCAATCAAAAAGTTCCGATTCAGCCTCTGCAGACACTTAAAATTAAGAGATACAGAAAACGTATCACTTCCGTGTCTGAGATGCTATTTCAATGTAGGATGCTTTTCTGTTTGGTTGGAGATCTCTCCCCTCTGATGTCCTAGTCCCAGACTCTGGGCTGTTGTCAGAATAATAAAATATGCTATCTCATGCTAGATTCTGTTATGTGACCACATAATTCATACTCCCATTATTCTCTCAATTGATTTCGTGGCATAAGCCATTGTCACACAATGGGAAATGAATGACAGCCATTCACCCCACCTTGTGATAGAGGGTCATGAAGGAACCACTTGAATTTGATTTCAAACTTACAAACATCAGGACCTGAACCTTTGTGCAGATGGACCAGAGGTATGAATTTGGAAGTTCTATACCCAAACCTGTGCCTATGCCGACCAGATATCCTAAATAAATCTAATCCCATTTTCTGAGGGTGAGAGTGGCAGCAAACTGAAATTTACACATCCATGGTTCTTGGCAGAAGCTCTGTATAATAACGTGCTGTTCCTTCAGTCAGATCTGATTTTTTTTTTGTGAGGTTTCAAAAACAGGACTGAACTTTAGACCCAGTAGGAGAAGCTCTAAAACTGCTGCAGTTCTTTTGGAGTGGTGGGGAGGGGAATGGTACCCTTTTGAAAAGATTAGGTAGTCTTTATGATATAGTTTGAGGATTTCCTTGGAAGAAGTACGATTACAACATTTAAAAGACATCTGGATAGGTATATGAGAAAGAAGGGTTTAGAGGGATGTGGGCCAAATGCTGGCAAATGGGATTAGATTTATTTAGGATATCTGGTAGGCATAGGCAAGTTAGACCGAAGGGCCTGTTTCCATGCTGTACATCTCTGTGATCCTATGAGAGTGGATATCCTTAGAATGTTGTTTAAAGTAGACATGGACTTACATAAATATAATATAAATTCATTGGAATTATCATAGGATGCTGTCAATAGATCTGGTGACATAGAAACTTAAAAATTAGGAACAAGAGTAGACAATTTGACTCTTAGAGGCTACTCTACCATTCCTTATATATATATACTTGAACCACAAAAAGGTCACCTGACCCCTCCAGAAATCAGTTTTTTTTTAAGTAAATTGTCCATATTCAAAATGTCCTTTGTTTTCATATATTCATGGATGTTTGGCATGAGCATAATATACATTAGAAAGGATTTGTATGGTTCTAATCAGTACCCTGTTTTTAAAATTTAACCTATTTTCTAATCAACCTGTTCAGAGATGTTATCACACACCTCTGAAGCAGGCGGGACTTGAACCAGGCCTCCCAGTCTAGGGGTGGGAGCTGTACCTCTGTGCCACAAGACGGCCCCTAATCAATACCTATTTTAAAAAAAATAAAATTCTAAAGAGCTGCTATATTTAAAGTGACCACTGTAATATCAAATTTCAACAACCGCTGCAAACTTGTGAATCCACCCATAGCAACAAATCATGTTGGATAATGTTGCTGGGTTGTGTCGTTTACTGTGCCCCAGTAGAATTGAATACCAACACTAATTTCAAAAGCAAAGTTAACATTTGGAAAGTGTTGAATTTATTTCATGAGATTTATGAGCTATGAAGTAATCACATAACACAAGTATCCATCAGTTATCCTCCTACAGTTAAAATGTTGTATGTTTAGTAAGCCTTTGGAAACTAACCCTTTCGTGCCTGGATTTTTTTCACAGCTGAAATTGAATGACTACATTTCTGGATAAACCCTTTGCCTTTCCCAGGTGACTGTTGACCAACAGTATAAAACATTTCACTTGATTTTTCACAATTGAAGCTGAATGAAAAATCAGGGGGAAAGCTTTGTCCTTCAAGTAGAATCAGATCAAATTGCATTCTATTAACATACAGGTGTAAATTTCCACCTTCAGTGCAGGAGTAGATTAACCATCATTCTTCAAATCCATCTGTGAGCGATCGTTTCCCACCAGATCAATGCACAGGTGGTGAACATGAAACTATAACCTATGGTATTCTGTTAAACACTAGGTTTTACTTTGTTTTATCTTTCTTTAATGTTTACATTTGAAATTTATGTAACAGAAACTAAACTCTGTGATTCATCGGAGGACAATTAATGGCAAGTTGATTTGAGTCACCATATTGTAGAGTGAAGCCTTTATTACATAAGGAGGTTGAGTATTGTAATGTAATATTAAGGAAACATTAAACATTGTTGGGAAGTGCTATCATTTGGGTAGATTTTACAGCAAGGCCTCATTTTTCTGTTCAGATGGAAGTTAAAGGGCCGTCAGGGCTACTTGGTTAAAAGAAAGTAGAAAATTCTTCTGGGTTCCTGCTCAGCAATCCCCCTTCAGCCAAAATAACTAAATAAATCATTGCTATTTAGAACATAGAACAATACAGCACAGGAACATGCCCTTCGGCCCACCATGTCTTTGCCGACCATGATCCCTTTCTAACCCAATCCCATCTGCCTGCACATGGTCCATATCCCTCTATTCAATGTCTGCTCATGTATCTTTTTAAATGTCTAATAAATGTTGCTGTCATATCTGTTTCTACCACCTCCCCTGCCAGCGTGTTCCAGCCACCTGCCACCCCCTCTATAAAAAAACTTGCCTCACACAACTTTCGCCCTCTCTCACTTTTAACCTATGTCCCCTAGTATTTGACCGAGGCTCTGACTATTCAACCTATTCATGTCTTTCATAATTTTATATACTTCTATCAGGTGACCCCTCAGCCTCTGACACTGCATTGAAAACAATCCAAGTTTGTCCAACCTCTCCTCATAGCAAAAACACTCCATTCAAGGCAACATCCTGGTAAACTTCTTTTGCACACTTTCCAAAGCCTCCACAACCTTCTTGAAATAACTCCACAGAGGCTGGTATCCTGTCACAAAGTCACCCTTTATTTACACGTGGAGAGTCCTTGACACTGATCCAATTCCCTCAGAGTCAGCTCTCAAAGTGAACAGAATGTCTGACACTCCTGTTCTTATCTTCAGCCAGACCTCCCGGAGTGGACCAGATTAACAGCCCCAATCAGGGAACTCATATTCAATACCATCCACCTGGCTGACTTTGTTACAATCACTGTGCTGCCTATAGTATGGCAACCAGAGCTGTAGAATACTTCAAATGTGACCTAACTAAAGTTTTATCCAGCTGCAACTTGCTAACATTTACACTCAATGTCCCAATCGACAAAGACAAGCACCTTACCACCTCATCCACGTGTGTTGCCACATTCAGGGAGCTATGTACTTGTACCCCAAGATCTCTCTGTATATCAATGCTCCCATTGGTATTTTACGATCTTTGGTGTGGAGCCTCAGCTGTTTTTGCTCATGTAACATTCTGAATGCTCAAAGTAATCATCTTCCCCAAACAAAATTTTGTATCAACTTTTTTTGTTATTATAAATTCCTGTCTACGTTTAAAATTATGTAAATTTTCAAACCAATAGTTATTATAAGTCTGCAAAGAAGCTGTCAAGCCATGTCACCTGCGGTCACATCATCAGCCTTCAGCCAGGCAAGGAATGTCATGGTCTCCATTCTGATTAACTTTATTGTCATAGACGCATTTTAGATTGCAGAATGTGATGTTAGCAACATCAGTTGAAAAAGATCCAATAAATGTCTATCTTGTTTGCTATCACAGGCTGTACATCAAATAGGTATAAGCCAGATAGAAGCCAAGATTCAATTTATTCTATAATAAAGGCAAAACATTATGAATACTGAAAATTAAATTTGATTTTTAAAGAAGTGCTAGGAAAACTCAATAGGTCTGATAATATCTGTCGAGATATAAATGAAGTTAACATCCAATTTTACTCTTCAGGAAAAGAAAATTACTCCCAAAAGTGATGCATAGTGGATTCAAATGTTACATCTGTTTCTGTCTCCACAGTTGCTGCTAGGGTATTGCTCTAGCACTTTGTTTTCATTCCATTTATCCTGTGCCAGTCTTGTGTACCTTTTATTCCAATTAGACTCTGAATTCACAGGATATGTACTTGGTGACAGAAATATATCTCCTGTCTAGACGTAGCTGACGAGTCCTGTCAAAAATCGGGGTACGAGATAGATTTGGCCTGCAAGACAATCGGCACGTGCGCAATTCAAAGCAGCGCATGGCAAACGTGTCAGTGTCAGCAAATGGCCTTGTTTCAAAATCTATCTGCTTCTATTACCATTCTGAAATCTGCATTTGTGTAAAATACTACACCATATCACAGAAATCAGAAGGGAATAACAGCACAACATTTAAAGAAACCCTCCACACAATTTCTCCAGTGTTGCCACACGACAGGGGTATGATTTAAACTCTGCCTATGACAAGCAGTACAGCATTCACCAATGGAAAGGACATTTAGGTTGGTTCAGCCTCCTCCAGTTGCTTCATTTTATCTCATGTTGTATGATCATCTGCACGAAGGAAGAGGCTGTAAGCCTTAGTTACAGCCTTGTGAGCTGTTTTGAGAATGTAACTTTAATAATGGCATAACGCCTATGTATAATTTGGGAAATGAGGTTTGTAGTGGGACTGAGTCAGAGGTGGAGAAGAATGAAGTGTGGTGTTGTAACTTTGGGAGTGTGAAGAGAGAGAGGAAAAGTAGGAATGTTGTAATTAGGGAGGCTGCAGGTGTTGTAAATATGAGAAGAAAATACTTGAAAGACGAGATTCTTAGCATAACAATGCTGATGAGGTCATTAAACTGTTTCCAGCATTGCAGCCATAAGCTCCTGGTGTTGACCTCCTCAGTGACCTGGTCCCACTGAGAGCAGAAGTGCTGCCTGGGGGTGTATCTGAACGCCGTCCTGTCTGTAACAGGACCTCCATCACATCTGAGAAACTGGATGTCCTCTCTGAACCTCCTGCAGCTGTTTTTTAACTTACAAAAGTTTCTCTACAACTGTAGTGCACAACCCTTTTAAGTGGTGTCAGATAAACTTGATTTCCTGCTTCCTCAAAAATATGCATCCAATAAGCAGAGCTGGCTATATGTTTGGCACATGTTAATGAACAATGAAACTCATTTCAAGCAATCTATTTTCCAAAGGCACATGCAGAAGTCACAGTTACATTTCTAGGCTCATATTTTGTAAATAATTGTTAGTTTTAATTTTGCATCTTGGAACAAATAAGAACAAATTTTTGATATGATGTTTAAGACAAAATACAGACTTTTTAAATGCTTAAAACAGGGAACCGTGAAGATATAATTCTCCATTGTGCCCTCCCAAGGCTTTCACATAACATAGGTGATCATTTGTCTTTGTGTTTACTGACATAACCTTTATTAATTCTATAAAGCTCTGATTAGACTCCATTTCAAAAACTATATAGTCCTGGGCACAAAATCTCAGGATGAATACATTGACATGGAGGGACTTCAGCTCATATTCACCAGAATGATACTGGGATTAAAATGGTTAAACTAAAAGGTTACATGTACTCAACATGTATTCCCTTCAGTCGATGATTAAGAGGTGATATAGTTGAGGCATTATTGATTATTAAAGAAATAATAGGTTGGATGAAAACTGCTTCCTTTGGGTGGCAAAAAATTAAAATCAGAGGTAGGCTTTTCAAGAGGATATCAGGAACCAGATGCTCACATAAAGGGAAGGCTGTTTGATGACACTTCTGTGAAGTAACTTGAGATGTTTTGCCACGTGAAAGGGACTGTGCAAATTGAAATTGTTGTTGTAACTGGATCCTTCAAAAAAAAGTTCCTAAATTTTTGTTCAGTACAGCTGAATGGCAATAAGGCAGAATTGATTGATTCATGCGGCTTAATCAATTACTTCTGTTCTTACCTTCATAAATGTTGCAAATCACTGAAAGCTGTGTATTTAGTTCATTTAAATATTTAATTGTATTGGAAATAGCAAGCTTTTATTTGAAGTTAAAAGGTCCTGAAACTTTCTTACATAATGTTAATAAAACCAAAGCCAGTTGTACAATTCAGACTATTCATTATCCTGATAAAAATCATTGAACTTGATTTGGCTGCTGTTCTGATTGTAAATTTGTAAATTGTGGTTACCATATATTCTGTTTGTAGATTTAAATAATTAAACTGTAAGTTGTAAATGGTTAGGTCATAACATTTCACCACAGAAAGGTGCATAAAGTGAAATATTGCACTTACAGAGTCCCTGAATTCAGACGTATTTACCCATTTTTTGTCCTTCGTCATCAATAATTTAGCACAGAATTCTATTTGGACTGTGCTGTCTAGCAGCTGTAATCTCTCTTTAATAAGCAAAATAATTAATGTTTGCTGTTCAATGTGTCCCTTCCCAGCCATATAATGTCTTCCTTTTCATGTAATGCTGAAATGTTTTAAAGAGAGGATTTCTGCCTTTATTCTGTTTTAGGGATAGAGGCTATCTTAGAAAACTACTAATATTAATGATTGGTTTGCAAGCATGCTATAGTTTGAAGGGGGTTTTCACAATATCCTACGTGGGCTTAGTGCTAAGAGGTCTGTTATATCGGCTATTTTGTGGAGTGCATCAAAAAGTCTTATTTCATTGCAAGTAATACCCAACTTATTGGCAAAGAAGTTCAGTGCTTGTAACAGCAGGTTATCTCTGCTTAGTTTCTGCCTCAGGAGAGCTTGTGTCTTGGCTACTGTTTCTGCTATAAGTAAATCTCTATTATGTACTGATCAGACTAGCTGTTTATTTTTAATGTCATGTTTCTAATGTGCTTATTAGATTAAGCAAGCCTAAAGCAAGAGTCTTGACTGTCTTATTGCAAAACTCATGATGAGTGGATGCTTTTTAGCCAAGTGCTGGTTTTTATTTTTCAACTTTTTTTTTACAATGAACTTTGGGGCTGGAAGCAGAAAGTAGAAAATCATGTTGATGCACTTCCTTAGAACAAATAATGAACAGACATTCCTAAAATTAAATGGAAATGTTATGTATTTTAGCCTTAAGAAAGATATCAACAGATTTGGGCAGAGAAGCAGAGGTGGTCCCAGATGCAAGTACAGGCAAAATACAGAGATATAAAGAACAAAGAACAGTACAGCATAGGAACAGGCCCTTCAGCCCACCAAGATTGCACTGACACATGATGCCTTTCTAAACTAAAAACCTTTTTCTTCTTGCAGTCTGTATCTCTCTATTCCCTGCCTATTCATGTATCTGTTAAGATACCTATTAAAAGTCGCTATTATATCTCCTTCTACCACATCCTCTTGCAGCACATTCCAAGCACTCACCACCCTTTGAGTGAAAAAATAACTTGCCACTCACCACTCTTTTAAACTTTCCTTCTTTTCTCTTAAATCTATGTCCTTAGTAATTGAAAAACTCCAACCATCCATTCTGTCGCTACCTCTCAATTTTGTAAACCTCTGTCAGGTCACCCCTCAGCTTCTGACATTCAATTGAAATCAAAGTGAGTTTGTCCAATCTCTCCTCTTAGCTAATCAGGCAACATTCTGGTGAACCTTTTTTCCAAAGCCTCCACATCCTTATGGTATTGAGGTGACCAAAACTGTACACAATAGTCCAAATGTAGCCAAACTAAAGTTCACTACACTGCAACATGACTTGCCAGTTTTTATACTGTATGCCCCGACCAATGAAAACAGGCATGCCATATGCCTTCTTGACCACCTTATCCACTTGTGTGATCACTTCCAGGGAACTCCATCTGTACACCTAGATCCCTCAGTATGTTAATGCTTCTAAGGGTTCTGTCATTTGCGGTATACTTCCTTTCTCTGTTGGACCTTCCAAAATGCATCACCTCACATTTGTTTGGATCAAAATACATCTACCATTTCTCCATCCAACTCTCCAGCCTATCTATTATTCTGCTGTATCTGACAATCCTGCTCACTTTCCGGAGCTCCACCAACCTTTGTGTCATCCGGAAGCACGTATATATATATTACAAATAACAAGGTGTAGAGCTGGATGAACACAGCAGGTCAAGCAGTATCAGAGGAGCAGGAAAGCTGACGTTTCGGGGCTAGACCCGTCTTCAGAAATATCTGATTTCTGAAGAAGGGTCCAGATGCGAAACGTCAGCTTTCCTGCTCCTCTGATGCTGCTTGGCCTGCTGTGTTCATCCAGCTCTACACCTTGTTGTCTCAGATTCTCCAGCATCGGCAGTTCCTACTATCTCCATATATTACGAATGATAGGGGTACCTGTTTAGCTTTCTGCCTTTATTTCTAATTGAAGAAAAATAAATGTGCAGTAGGAGCCTCCTTTTATAGCAACTGAAATTCAAGTTCTTTAAAAGCAGAATTTCAGAAATGCATCAAACAACATCTAGATTTGTTACCAGTTTAATATACATGAATTCAATTTCTTTCACTGTTCTTTTGATGTGGTTGGAAATACATCTGCTTAATGTAGAATGCTTCTCTTGGTGCTATGATGAAGCCAGCTCAACAACAGTGATGAGCAAGTAGTATGCCCTTTTGAATTTATCATCATCATAGGTGCAAAAATTTTGTATTTTCAGATGATCGTTGCCTGTATACAGTAACGAAACAAATTTATTGGTGACAGATCTTTGAGTTCAATCAAGATGACTGTATCAATTATCTTTTTATCACAAACTGCAATCAATAATGGATAAGCTAAAAGAAAATATCACCCCATTTGTAATGAAATGAATTTTTAAAGACGTATGCAAGTAATCTTTAATACAATACGCTAAACATGGGGGTCATTTGCATTCCTTGCATAGCTCCATTGTCCAGTACACAGCTACAAATGAAAAATGGCTATTAATTATTTGTAGACAAAAAGAAGCAGACCACCATAGATGTGACAACTGATGTAACTGCCTCAAGGGTAAAGAAAAGTTCATATACTAAACAATCAATTTAATTGCTCTTGGAGTGCAGTGCCAAGGCAAGAAGTTCACAGCTCACCCTGTGGTATTGGATGCTTTAGGAATATTAACAGCAGGAAAAACTGCTGCTATTGTTGGACTCATTTGTCTTCTTTAGTGTATAAACAAGTTAATAGCTGAACAAAGAATTCTTCCTAGCATTTAGACTTGTCTTCATGGAGATCTAAAGATTACACACACAAATCACTTTACAATAGTGCAGTAAGAGTATTTTATATACAATGCATTGCTCATGTCAGTAGTGACAAATGCCTGATTCTAACTTGGTGAGTTATTTAAATGGAAATATTTTATCATTCTTTTGTGTGTAATAGTCAATGCAAGAAAGAAAAGAGAGAGTTCATAAACAAATTATCCCCACCAGAAAAGATCCTTTCCACTGGTTTCCAGATGAAACAAATGGAGAACATATTTAAAATTACAATCTTTTTTAATTTAACCACAGGGTGGAGATGAAAGAGGACTGTTAAGCCTTGCATTCCATCCCAAATACAAGAAAAATGGAAAGCTCTATGCATCTTATACCACCAACCAAGAGCGATGGGCCATTGGACCACATGACCACATTCTTCGAGTAGTCGAATACACTGTTTCCAGGTAGTACAATAACAATATGAGAAACTTTTGCTCCCAATGTTTCACCAATATTAATTACTGAACACATGGAACAAAGCTTCATTTGCTGTAAATGACAATATGAATACCATATTGTATGGAATGATGATGCTATTTATTAGTTCATCAAAACAGTAACATAAGAATTTATACTGTTTAACATCTAACACTCTTTAAAATGCTAATCACTCTATTTATTGGTGAAGATAGCCAATTGCAAGAACCCAGTTACTTGGTTGTAGTAGTTTATTTCATATTAGAGCAAGTTCTAGTGTTGAGTCATGTCCCTCAATTCTGCGTATCACGATTAAAGGAAGTTCACACTTTCTCATCATGTGGTTGATTCAGTGTTTGTAACTGTTTTAATTTAATTATGGTTAGCTTTATAAATGTATGGCTATGTTATGAGATGAGTAAAAATGTTGTTCAATTTTATAGATATGTTTTAAGAACTTCATTTAAATAATCCAGCTGTACATTTAAACATCGCTACCACTAAGACAAAATTTTAAATTAGACCATTACAAAGTACTACCATTATTTGGTATATTCCAATGTTTATCTGTTGACTTTAATATTTTTTTTGGAATCTGACTCTGTGAGAAACTAGAATTAATACCGGTATAAGCATGTCATTAACTAAAAGTGCATCAGCTTTAGACCAGACTGGAACATTCAAATTGTGGGATTCAGTAAACCTTCAAGATGTATCCCTGATATACCAACAATTATTTCACTTATTCATTTAAACAAGAAGGAATATTAAAATAAAAATCAAAACATTAAATTCCAAGAAAGAAACTTTGAATGTATTTAATTAGGTTGCCTAAGTTGTTACATTCTTGTCCCTTCGAGTATCAAGGACATTTGTCACTCTTGTCTTAGTAGTCACACTCTTCCAACTGAGTCAGAAGGTTGTGAGTTCAAGTACCACTCCAGAGCTTTAAGCAGATAATTTGCCTGATTCTTCAGTTTAGTGGTGAGGGAGTACAGTACTGGCAGAGGTGCTACCATTTGGGTAAGAGCCAAGGCACTTCTTGCTTCTCAAGTGAGCATAAACGATCCCATGCCCTATAGAAAAAAATGAAGGAAGGTTTACTGAGAATTTTGCAAATATCTGTCTTTCCAACAAGATGAATGTTATAGATTATTTGAACATTAATTTAGTTGCTGCTTATGGGACCTTGCTGTTGACCTCTTGACCGTCATGTTACTCTACCACTGACTACACTTCAAAAATATGTTTAACTAGTTGTAAAGGATTTTGGGGCATTCTAAGGCCATGAAAGTTGCTGTAAAATACAAGTTCTTTCTTTAATTAATGTATTTTTCAAAGGAATGTAATTATGTATTGCTATAAAAGACCTTTTTTTCTTGCACTCATCAGACAATCCTCAAGAATACCAATGTAAAGGGAAAACAGCATTTATACTGTATGACAATGTTACTTGGTTGACAAGTGAATTTTAGTAGAGGCATCACCACAGAAAATGCACCATTTAATAATGACTGACAGTTAGCTGCCAAGTTTTATTTATATTTTAAACTAGGCAGGATAACTCAAGATATTGCCCTAAGCAATGAACCTAAGAATGGCTGTCATGTGTTTTGTTTAGTTGGAAGAGGCGCAGTCTGCATTAATTCTCTTTGCCTGCACAGAAGACAGCCTTCTGTATTAATACATTAAGCTTACAGTAGGTACCCACAGGTGTGCCACACTATGAGCCTGACTGACAAGACTGAATTGTCGTCAGCATATCTCTTCATGCATTCAGAATTACTTAGCAGGAATACTCACTATTACAATGCCTGTTCTAATCAGGGTCCACTTTCCTATGAATCAGCACTGTCATACAATTAAAAGCTGTTTTATTTTTACATCACTATTCCTTGCAAATTGTTCTGATGAGAGCAAGGTGAAAAAAATTGACAAAATGTGTCTTTTTTCAGCAATACTCATGTTCTGTACTACCAAATGACTAATTGAATGTAATTTTATTAGTAAACATAATTATAACTTATTATGTAGAAAAAATGCAAATCAAGTGGATACAAGAACAGCAAAGGTATTGATTGAAGTAGCAGAGTTACACAGAAAGCATTTGGGTGGACAGCTCTTGTTTGGACCAGATGGCTTTTTGTACATCTTCCTTGGAGATGGAATGATTACTCTTGATGATATGGAAGAGATGGATGGGTTAAGGTAAGTAGATGATAAAAATGACATGGTAAAATGCACATAACATTCAATAATTATAAATGAACCGTCAAAACACTTGCGATGAAGGACTTTGTCTAATGTCCAAGATGATACATGACAAGTGTCATTCTGTAATGCCAAACAGTAAAACATAGATTTCTTTCTTTGATAATTCTTTTTCATTATTTCAGTTATTATAGAAAATAAGAAATAGAATACAAAAAAAGGCAGTAGAGAAATTGAAATGGAGGCACTCACAATACAAAAATTACCCACTTCATTTTTTAAATTTCATTCATAGGATGTGGGCATCACTAGTTTGGCTAACATTTATTACCATCCCTAAATGTCCAGAGGGCAATTAAGAGTCAACCACATTGCTGTAGTTCTGTGTTTATGTAGGTCATATGTAGGCCAGACCAGGTAAGGATGGCAAATTACCTTCCATAAGACATTAGTGAATCTTATAGGTTTTTCTTGACACTCGACAATGGTTTCATTGTCATCATTAGACTGTTATTTTACTGAATTATTATTGAATTTAAATTCCACCATCTGCCATGGTAGGATTCAAACCCAGGTCCCCAGAACATTAGCTGGGTCTCTGGATTAGTAGTCTAGCAATAAAATCACTATGCTGTTGCCTACTCCCTGAAATAGAATTTATCCAAGGTTGTTCAGGGAAATAATAGTGGAAACTGTGAAGTCTCTTCTCAAAGTCTTCTAATCCTCTTTGGATATTGGGTGGGTGCTAGAGGACTGAAGGATTGCCAAAGTTACATCTAATTTATATAAAAGAATGGATAGAACAGGCAATTACAGACAGATCAGCTTAAATTGATAGGAAAACTAGATACTTGGAAGTGGGCCAGGAAACCATTTGTTTCGGCAGCAGAATTTGCTGTGTTTGTTTAACAAAGTCAATCATTTAGCATTCTACATCCAGGTTTCCTGACCAATCATAGAATATTTGCACCTATCAATGAAAGGTTCTCTATTCAAAGGGTCGCTGGCAGAGATCAGAAATAGTGTATCCTGCACGCTTTAAAGAAGGCTGTAGGGAGAAGATTTATGACTAGGCAACATGAAAAGGCCACACAGTCCCCACCCGCATCACCACCACCAGTTCTCTTGGCTGTTCCTTGGAGTTGATGCCAGTGCAATGTGGACCGCAAGATAAGTTTTATTTTGCTGCAGATTGGAAGAAGTCAACTAACTGAACAAACAGACCTGGCTGGAAGTATCAGAAGTAACAGCATGAATGTGATCTCTTGCAACCAAATAAATTCTAAGTTTAATGAATATAACGTCACTCTTCACAAACACAAACCCAGGCTGTCCACGTTTCTATTTATCACACTGGATCTATAGTGATAATCATATTGCAAATTGACTGCTGTGGAGGAACAGGTTTTAGTGATCGGCAAGATGGCAAAGCGATGGTAGAGTATGGTTCATCCACATACCTGGGGGCTACTTGGCACATAACTGTCACTCAGGCTAAATTGATATTACCACTGACTCTGCATATTAAGGCATTTAAATGCAGAGTTTGAACTCTTTCCTATGTGGTACTATCCTTGTAGAAACTGATAACGTTTTTAAAAAAGAATAGAATTCCCAATGACTAACTCAAAGGATCACAAGACAAAATTTCACATTTTAAAATTACTACTGTAACAAGTAAATTAAAGAAAATATAAACTAAACGTTACTGAAGAAGCAGCTAATACATTAAACTACAGAAAATATATTGCCAAAAGTACAACTCCCTGCACGAGGGAAAACCCCGGCCATGTTCACGTTACACCACACTTTCCACAGAATAGTTATCTGTCCAGAAGCAGTTCAAAGTTACTTATAGTTCCCAACAGGCTCATTTCTCCCTGTTTCACTGAGTTATAGCATTCACTGTATTTTGAGAATTGTTTCCTTTAACCTCCTGAATCAACTTCAAGCAATAAGGCCAACTCTGGCAACTCCTCATTGTCATGGCAAGGTAACTGTTCCAATGTCTTTAGATCTCTGCATCTCTTGAAAATGAGCATCCACCGTTCTGTCTGGTGGCTGACAAAGAGCAACCATTTCCCTTGCTGGTCATCTCAGCTGTTGCTTCCCTTTTCTCGCTCCCCAGGCTCTCTGAATCTCAGTACTTGGGAGTATGTAAGTCTATCCATAGCAAGGTCAACTACTTTTCCCTTTACCTCCAGATCTGAAACTGGCATTTGAATTTGAATTTTGGCATTTGAATCAGTAGGATTTTCTCTGGCCTCCCTGTCCCTATGCCAATCAAGTCACATAGGCTCATCACTGGACGGAATTGGCAACAAATCTCTTGCCATTTCTGATTACTCCATTCTACCTTGAATCAAAAGAGTCAGTTTAAAACCTACGCGTCTTCTGAAATCTCTTACTGATACCACATCAGCAATAGTTCACATCACTCGTAGAATCATAGCATCATACAATGCCGAAGAGGCCCTCCAAACCATTGAGTCTTCACCAATAGAAAAAAAGTACTCTAAATCTATGCCAGAGTCAAACAGCGTGGAAGCATACTCTTCGGTCCAACCAGTCCATGCTGAACATAATCCCAAACTAAATTAGTCCCATCTGTCTGCTCCTGCCCATATCCTTCCAAACCTTTCTTATTCATGTACTTATCCAAATGTCTTTTAATCATTTTAATTGTACCCACATCCACCACTTCTTCAGGAAGTTCATTCCATATGCAAACCACTCTCTGTGTAAAAGCTTTGCTCCTCTTGTCTTCTTTAAGTCCTTCTCCTCTCACGTTAAAAATGTGGTCCCTAGTCCTGAAATCCCCCATCTGCCCACAGCCTTTGATGTTATAAGATTTCATGTGCTCATCCAAGTACTTTTGAAAAATTGTTAAGTTTCCTACCTTAACTACCCTCCCAGTTAGTGCTTTCCAGATCCCTACTATCCTCAGGGTGAAATTTTTTTCCCCAAATCCCCTCTATAACTCAGCCTTTCACCTTAAAATTATGCCCCCTTGTTATTGACCGTTCAACTCAGGGGAACAGCTGTTTTCTATCCACCCTGTCTGTGCTCCTCATAATCTTATACACCTCAATCAGGTCACCTTTCAGCCTTCTCTGCTCTAAAGAAAGCAACCTGAACTCATCCAGCCTCTCTTCATAGCTAAACTTCTCCATCCCAGACAACATACTGGTGAATCTCCTCTGCACTAACCCCAGTTCAATCACATTCTTCTTGCAATGTAGTGACCAGAATTACATGCACTACTCCAGCTGTGCCCTATCCAAAGTCCTGTACTGCTCCAACATACCACCCTGCTCTTGTAATTTATGCTACAAGTGATAAAGGCAGATTTCCCATATGTCCTATTAACCTGTCCTGGCATCTCAGGGATCTGTGGACAAGCACTCCAAGATCCCTCATTCCTCTGAGCTTCTGAGTGTCCTGCCATTCTTTGAGTACTTCCTTGTCTTGTTATTTCTTCTAAAGTGCATCACCGCGCACTGATCCATCTGACCAATGAGTCTATATTCTCCTATAACCTTCTTTCTCACTGCCAACAACCTGATCAATTTTTGTGTCATCTAGAAATATACTTATGCCACCTACATTTTCTTCTATGTCTTTTATATATATCGTGAACAATAAGGAACCCAGAACTGATTTCTGTAGTACATCACTGGATATTGGCCTCGAGTTACACAAACAGCCTTCTACCATCACTTCTGTCTTCAACCATGTAACCAATTTTGGATCTAACTTGCCAAGATACCCGAGATCCCATGTGCTTTATCTTTTTTATCAGTCTTCCACGTGCGACCTTGTCAAAAGCTTTCCGAAATCCATTTCAGCACATCAACTGCAGAACCATTAACTACACACCTGGTCACCTCTTTGAAAAGTTCAAATGAATTTGTTAGGCATGATCTCCGTCTGACAAGCCCATGCTGATTATCTCTCATCAAACTTTGCCTTTCCAAATGGAGATTAATTTTCTCCAGTTGTTTCCCTTCCACTGATGTGCGACCACTGGTCTGTAGTTACCTGATTTATCTCTACCAGTCTTCTTGAAATATGGAACCACATTAACTGTCCTCCAGTCATTTGGCTTCTCCCCTGAGGCCAGAGAGGAATTAAAAAATTTGGGTCAGGGCCCCTGTAATTTCCTCCCTATCCCCCACAGAAACCAGGAATTTAACTAATCCGGACCTAGGGATTTATCTGCTTTTAATCCCGCTAAAATCTCCAATACTTCCTCACTCTCTATGTCAAACTGCTCAAGAACCTCAGTCCTTCTTCCAGAATTCTTTTCCCCAATACATTCGTTCTCCGAAGCGAAGATGGATTTGAAAACTTTGTTTAACACCCTATCAATGTTCTTGGACTCCATACGCACATTGCACCCTTGGCCCCTAATGGGCCCCACTGTTTCCTTGGTTATCCACCTTCCCTTGATACACTTAGAATATCTTGGAAATCTCCTTAATCTTAATGGCCAGTGTTTTTTTTTCATGCTCCTCTTTGCTCTCCTAATTATTTACTTAAGTTCCCTCCGTACTTTCCATACTACATGAGGGCCTCCATTGATTGGTTTCCTTTGTACCTGTTAAAAGCCTTTCTTTTCCTTCTTATTCAGTCCTGAGTATTCTCTGGTGTTGTTGCTGCTTCATTTAACCCTAAAGCGAACAGTACTCTCACTAGTTCCATTTTGAATGCACCTTCACTGTTTTGCTGAAGATGTACCCAGCAGTAGCTGTTCCCACTCTACTTTGGCCAGATCCTGCCTTATTTTAACAAAATCTTACTGCCTAATCTAAATTCCCTCTTTTGCAGGTCATCTTTTTCCTTTTCCATAACAAATTTAAACTGTATGATGTTGTGGTCACTATCACTAAAATGCTGTCCTTGAACTCATGTTCAGCTTCATTCCCCAGATTTAGGTCCAGCACACATTGTCCCTTGTTGGACCTTCTAGATATTGACATAAAAAGCTTTCCTGAATACATTTCAAAAAATCTGTCCCCTCTGAGCCTTTTGCACTATGTCTATCCCAATTAATACTGCAGAATTGAAATCGCCTAACATAATTACCATGTATAAGGTTTTTGAGAAGATTTGTAGCTCGGGTTGTGGATGAGGTTGTAGACTTGCTCGCCAAGCCTATGTGTTTGATTGCAGACATTTCGTCACCCTGCTAGGTAACATCGTCAGTGTGCCTCCGTGAAGCATTGGTGTTCTGTCCCGCTTGTTATGCATATGCATAGATTTGCTGGGGTGGTTGGCATCACTTCCGGTTTTGTTTTTCAGTGATTTGTGTATTGGGTCCAGTTTTATTGGTTGTGGGTATGGGATCTTTTATATTCATCAGTAGCTGCCACAGTAGCAGTAGCCACTTTACATCAGAGACATATCAGAGATGAACACAAGACTACTCAGAACCCTAGGTATCAGGATAGTCCACAAACCAACAACCACTCTACGACTGCTACTGACGAATGTAAAGGATCCCATACCCACAACCAATAAAACTAACGTAATATAGAAAATACCATGCAAGGACTGTGAGAAACATTACATAGGCCAAACTGGAAGAAGACTGTCTATAAGGATACACAAACACCAACTAGCCACCAAGAGACACGACCAATTCTCACTAGTCTCAATACACACAGATGAGGAAGGACACAAATTCAACTGGGACAACACATCCATAATAGCACAAGCCAAACAGAGACATGCCATGGAATTCCTGGAGGCCTGGCATTCTAACCAGAGCTCCATCAACAAACACATTGAAGTGGATCTGATATACAAACCAATAAAAACCAGAACTGGAAGTGATGCCAACCACCCCAGCAAACCGAGGCATATAAATAACAAGTGGGACAGAACACCAAGGCTTCACCAGAGGCGTACTTACGAAACATCTGCAATCAAACACACCAGCTCGGCGAGCAAGTCTACAACCTCATAATTATCATATTATTGTTTTTACACATCTCAGTATAATTATCTATTGATGTGTTTTTTTATGCCCTGCTGACTGTTTGAGGTCTACAGTGCTCTCCCAGCAGTGTGACTGTCCTGTTTTTATTCCCAAGGTCTACCCACAAAGCCTCAATTGATGACCCTTCCAAGATATCATCCTTCCCCTATCTTACCTGATCCTGTACCCTGGAATGTTGAGTTGCCAGTCCTGCCCCTTCCTCAGCCATGTTTCTGTGATGGCAACAACATTGCAATTTCACATGTCAATCGCGCCCTTGATTCATCTGTGTTATCTGTAATGCTGGTAGCATTAAAGTTGAGGCCATCCAGCTTCGCCTTTCTCCACTGAAATTCCACTTGGCTGAACTCCCTCTACCTTGGTTCCTTTACTAAAGTAGGCTGTGTCCATATTGTACTCATTACTGTGTGGCAGGAACCTTACTTGTTTAGGTACTTGTCTACTTGTGTTACTTGTGACACGTTACAAGTGTTACAGGATAGACAAAAAAGTGGAGTTGAGACCACAACCAGATCATGTGTAGAGGCATAGAGTCACAGAGCATGGAAGCAGAACCTTCGGTCCAATTCGTACATGCTTACCAGATATCCTAAATTAATCTAGTCCCATTTGCCAGTAATATGGCCCACATCCCTCTAAGTCCTTCCTATTCGTAAACCCATCCAGATGCCTTTTAAATGTTGTGATTGTACCAGCCTCCACCACCTCCTCTGGCAGCTCATTCCATACACGCACCATCCTCTGCCTGAAAAAGTTGCCCCTTAGGTCCCTCTTAAATCTTTCCCCTCTAACCTTAAACCTATGCCATCTAATTTTGGACTCCCCTACTGTAGGAAAAAGACCTTGGCTATTCATTATATCCATACCCCTCATGATTTTATAAGTCTCTATAAGATCACCCCTCAGCCTCCAACACTCTTAGGGAAAATAGCCCCAGTCTATTCAGCCTCTCCCTATAGTTCAAACCCTTCAAAACCAGCAACATCCTTGTAATTCTTTTCTGAACTCTTTCGAGTTTCACAACATTTTTCCTACAGCAGGGAGACCAGATCTTATTGAATGACAGGGCTGGCACTGAACGGCTCAGTGGTCTATTCTATTACTCCTATATCCTAACTCCATATGCTGTGATGTAACTATCAGCCCAGAACTTTATGTTGTCCAGGTCTGTTGCATATGGACACATGCTGCTTCAGTATTTGAGAAGTCACAAATGGTACTAAACATTGTGCAATCATCAACAATCCTTCCCAATTCTGACCTTATGATAGAGTCATTGACAAAGAAGCGGAAGATAGTTGGGCATTGGACTCTAGCTTGTAGACCTCCAACAATCACAATAGTCTTCCCTTGTGCAGGTATGACCGCAACCAGCAAAGCGTTTGCCCTGATTTCCATTGACCCCAGTTTTGCTAGAGCTACTTGACACCACACTTGATCCAGAGCTGTCTTGATATCATGGGCAGTCACTCTCACCTCTCCTCTCTCGAATGCAACTTTTTTTTGCCTATGTTTGGATCAAAGCTCTAATGAGGTCAGGAGCTGTGTGACCCTGGCAGAACCTAAACTTAGCATTAATTATCAGTTTATTGCTGAGCAAGTGCCACTAGATAGCACTGCTGACAATCCTTGTATCAATTTTTATGATGAATGAGAGTAGACTGGCAAGGTCAGATTTGTGCTGCTTTTCGTAGACAGGACATAACTGGGCAATTTTCCACCTTGCTGGTAAATGAGTCTTGTGACTGTACTGGGACATCTTGGCTAGGGACATCAGTCATTCCAAAACACTGATCTTTAGTACTATTGTTGGAATGTTGTGTTCAGTATCCAGTGCATTCAGCCATTTCTTGTTATCATGTGGACTGGATTGAATCGGTACAAGACTGGCCTGTATGATGCTGGGGACCTCGGGAGGAGGCTGAGCTGGATCATCTCAAAACTTCTGGCTGAAGATAGTTACATATACCTCAACCTTCTCCTCCATCGTTGAGAATAGCAATACATGTGGAGTCTTCTCCTCCATTTGGAACGACTACAGAGCTGAGATCTGATCTGTTGGTTGCAGAATTGCTTAACTGTCTGTTGAATGCTGTTTATGCTGTTTGGCATGTAAGTAGACTGGTAGCTTCACCAAGTTGACACCTCTGTTTTAGGAAATTATGGTGCTGCTCCTGGTAAGCCTTCTAGCAACCTTCAGGAAATTCAGGACAACATCAGTAGTTTCCACCAATACTACACTAGAGTACTGAGGAGTGCTGCATTTCAGATGGAGACGTTAAACAAAGCCCTGTCTAACTCTTAAAATCTCATTTAACGTCGTGAACCAACATGACAATTTGATCAGTCATCTCACTTGCTATTTGTGGTGCCTTGCTTTATACAATTTGATTAACATATTTGCCTCCACAACAATGACTTAATTTCAGTAATAATTAATTTTTTGCACTTTACACTTGAGGATGTGATACAGCAATATGCAAGTCCAAGATCTTTACTTAGCAACTCCCAGTGGCAATACAAAACCTTCTCAATTAGCCAAAGGCTTAAGGTTATATTTATAAACGTAGGAAGGATTCATTACTATGCCTAAATAAATCAGTTAGCACGAGCTGGAGGTGAGTTTGAAATGGAGTACATAGCCAAATACCAGACTATGTATAATATGTATAATTTCTATTTGATTGCAAGGTTTGACTCATACATTTAACAATATTAACATTTATTAATTATGTAATTAACACTCAATCGACCTAAACACTTTTCATTTTCCCCTCAGGCGAAGTCACAGACAATTTCCAAGCAATTTTTCTCCAGATAACCTCTAGATCACCAGAAAGTATGACCAATTCTGCAATATTAATTTAATGTAATTATTTTTCTCAGCAAGGGGTAGTAGCCCAAATCAACTTGTCTTCCAGTTTACTGGTGATGCTCCTGGTAAGCCTTCTTGCAACCTTCAGGAAATTCAGGACAACATCAATAGTTTCCACCAATACTACACTAGAGTACTGATGAGTGCTGCATTTCAGATGGAGACATGTAGAAGACCTCAGTTTGATTAGGCACATCTGCCTAGAAGGCATATTAAAATCATAAATGCTCAAGTGCGAAGAAATGTCAGTGTGGAACAATCATTTATCCCCCTGTATTTTTAGAAAATAATTTATTAAGGAAGAACTATATCCAAATGGGTGGTCTCCATGTTTGGCCCAAAGTCTACTACTTGGCAAACTACCAGAAATGACAATATTTGAATTTGAATCTTTATATTATTGTTCATTCTCGTTTATTTACAGAAGTTCATGCTTCTAATTTTTTCTTATACTTGCTGTATAACCTTTCCAGTGATTTTACAGGCTCTGTGCTTCGAATTGATGTAGATACTGACACCTGCAATGCTCCTTATGCTATACCCAGAAGCAATCCCTACTTTAACAGCACCAATCAACCACCAGAAATATTTGCACATGGACTTCATAATCCAGGAAGGTAAGTGTGCTTAAAGATACTATAGATATACTCAAAATCACAGCTATTAAAATAGAAGCATCATTTTTTTGCTTTATTTGTTACAAAGTCAAGTGTCAACTGACACAAGTACCTCAATCCTCATAAAGCAAAGGATAGAAAAAAAGGTTCAAATTCCAATTTAAAAAGTGCAATACTATATATGATTTTATATTTTTATTAATGACTTAATCCAAACAAAGGAAGAGTTCTGCGGATGTGTAGACACGAGAACTATAAAGTAATAAAAATTGACACTGAGCTACAAGAAACTGTAAATGTATTCTATAGTTTGAAGTATGTTTCTCTACTTTTACTTAGACTGGTATAGGCTGAAGTAAGAATTCAATGCATTTAAATGTGTCCCTGGAACCATGATAAAAACATCATCAAAGGATTGCCATGCCATGAACATCTTATTCTTTTGACAGTAGATTGCAGCACTTAATTTGTTTTAAGGCTTTTTTTTGCATTAATTGCATGCATGTGCCTGCAAAAGTCAATCGCTTAATGTTGACATCACTCTGGAGCTCACTTTAAATGCAAAGTGGTAAATAGTATCCAGATTTTGTCCAAAGTAGCCAAATTATCTTCAAGATTATGAATCATCCTTGAAATTTAAAACAGTCATACCTGAGTTGCCCTATAATTCATCATTACTGACAGAAGGTTTGTTTGCTTTCTGGTAGTAAACAAAACTGATTCCTCTGGGATGTCGATGTCAGGTTCCATGTAGGCTTTATAGAAGGATGAAGTTAGGAGGAAGAGAAAAAGAAAATAAGGAAACATTGATACATTTTGTTATTTTTAATTGTTTTAATTGGTTTTAGAGAGCGAGCCCACGTTACTTAATGAATTAGATATAGACATGCACTCCTGAAATTTTTCACCTTACTGGTTATGAACCTTGTGTAACTTCAGGGGCTGGATTTTAAAAAAGATCAGGATCTGAATAGGGCATGTGTGCAATTAAATATTTGAGTATAACAATCATTTTAAGGCAGGTCTTAAGAGAGAAACAAAGGCGAAGAAGTCTGGGGAATCCACAGCATAAGAACACTGTAACTGTAGGCACATTCACTAATAGAAAGGTAAATGCCCCACCAATAGATTTGGATGCAGCTGCAGCGGAAAGGTAAGTACGAAGGGCACCTTAAGATGTAGATGAGATGACAACTTGGAGTTGAAAGTTAAGAAAGATCTGCTGTTGTGAGGATCATCAGTTTGCAGGAGAGGCACTTTCACTGGCATGCTCTTGGCCACAGCTGTACTGTCTTCATACACATTGGACCACTAAGAGAAGGCATTGATGCCACTCTGGATTGCTGCTAGAAGGCAAACCTCCAAGTTTCTGCCAGGCTTCGTACTCATTGAGGGAGGGTGGGGACCAATCTGTCCCAGGAAATTGCCACTGGCCTCAAGAATTGCCCCAAAATGGTGCCTGCCTTGATGGAGAATTTTGTCAATATCCTTGGCAGCCCCTCGAAAACATACTGAAAGTCAGGAAAGTGTAATGGAGCCATCCTGGTGCATAATGGTCTAAGTTTTCATACTCCTGCCTGTAAAATCATCCACCTCCAGGACAAAATTCATCTCACTGATGCAAGGGCAAAAGTGATTAGTGTTATTTAAAGCCTAAGTCTTTATCATAGAGAGAATATTGAGTCAAAAATTGCATTTCCATTCAAACCAACACAGACCTTGTGAACAGTCTGACTGGATCTGAGGCACTGGCTGGGGAAGAGTAGAATTAGTGTCAAGGGCATTGTGTCAATTGAGGCAGCAATGCCTTCTGTCTTTCCAGTGTTTAACTGGAGAAAATTGCAGCTTATCTGGGACTGGATGGCAGATGATCAATTTGACAGCACAGAGACAGTGGCAAGGTTAACCCCTACAACTGAAGAATGGCTCCCTTGGTGAATTGTGGAGGGTTGCTGCAACCCTTTACCAACAACAAGCAATGCCTTGAAAAGAGGAGAAAAGCAAACAGAACTTAGTTTGAGAAGATGTTAGTGCTGGCTTAGGGAAAAGCTTCAATGCTTGTTGATATTGACAGAATAGTGAAGGCTGTGTCCTTTGTGTTGAGATTTAACCAAATGCTTTGCATTCAAAATTAAGTTCTCCTTAGTAGGATATAAAGAGGAAGATGCCTTTTTCAAATAAATAGGGTTGTAATTCACAATGAATTGTTTCTAAGAGTCAGCTTGACGTTATTCCGGTCTTTCCCTGATCCTAGAACAAGTTCCGCATTGAGAAAATTTTCATTTTCACCATATTTTTAAGCTGAAAAGAATATTAAAAGATGCCCGTTTAATGTCAGAAAAGGAAGTGAGCCAGCTAAATTACCTAATTCCTCAGAAAAACTGCTGTTCTCTCTCGTTCAACCACAAAGTGTGTCTTGCATTACCAAAGTATTAAGAAATTGGGGCAGAGATAGCAGGAACTGCAGATGCTGGAGAATCTGAGATAACAAGGTGCAGAGCTGGATGAACCCAGCAGGCCAAGTAGCATCAGACGAGCAGGAAGGCTGACGTTCTGAAGAAGGGTCTAGGCCCGAAACGTCAGCCTTCCTGTTCCTCTGATGCTGCTTGGCCTGCTGTGTTCATCCAGCTCTGCACCTTGTTATCTAAGAAATTGGGACATACTTGTCTTTTTCCAAAAGTAATCATAAAATGGAACTTTCTCTTCTGAAGTAGAGTTCTTTGGCTAGAACAGTTCAACTCTCAACAAGGCAAGCAAGTGCCATTCTGAAGTTTTATGTCAGTGCGCGTAGATTCCCCAACACTCATATTTGGTATAGACTGGAGAAGACTGGCAGCAGAACTACTACATCACTGCACCTTGGCACTGTGCAGCCTTAGGGAATTTCCTTATTTGAGGAGGCACTAATATCTACTCACAGGTTGTCATAGAATGTCTGAAAACATTGAGGGGAAATGACAATGCTTCTAAAGAGAAGAAAATAGTGAATGGTACTGAAATTTTGAATTATTAAATTACAACGGTGTTAATTTATTTTAATAACTTGGGATGCAACTACTAAAACAATGTACAGGGTACATTGATGTTTCTCTCTACATAAACTTACTTAATAATGCATTGATTTTGTTTAGGTGTACAGTGGATCAGCATCTCACAGACTCTAATGGCAATCTGACTATTCTGTGTTCAGAGTCAAACACTTGGAATAAATCATCAGGAAGGATAATCAAGATAACAAGGGGAAAGGATTATGGTAATTATGAAACTCAAAATATGCTTGTTAGTGCATACATTATTGTTTTGAGTAGCTATGCCAATATGTATGCATGTATCTATAGGAAAATAGTTTAAAATTACTAAATAGGCTTTATTGGTGTAAGTAGAAATACTAATAACTCACAGCTGTATTATCTTTTCACAATATTCCACATATAAGTAAAACAAATATTTTCTTAATCTGTTACATATAGCTGACATTTCCTGTAATAAATTAATGATCACATTGATTTTTTTGAAGAAACAGAACCTCCTGCAGTTGAATTCAAATCTTCTAGTCACAGCCCTTTAGTAGGTGGCTTTATATACAGAGGGTGTCAATCTAGAAGACTTTTTGGAAACTATATCTTTGGAGATCGAAATGGGTATGTTTTCAAAATTTCCATATAATTAACAAATCAATTAATTTAGTGTTTCTTTGCTACTGTATTATATGCTTACATAGATTTTTAAAAAAACAAAATTTAGTTAAGTTTTCTGGGGATTCTCTAGCACAAATTTGTACTTCAGAAAGGAAATATTGGATTTGGGGATGTGAACACAAATTCAGTAAATTTATACCAGCAGATAATATAGACCACTTCATTGCATTTCCTTTCCAACATGATCAGTTGGATTTTTACAAAAATAAATTTATCCAAATTGACTAATCAATGCTGAATTTATTTAATAAACCATACATTTTTAAATACTCACTAATTTGGTCTAACTTACAAAACATGAAAACTGCTTCAGACTTGGGAAATATGAACGTATTGTCTGAATTGAAAATTAATATAGAAATTCTAAAATTATTACATTATCACATTTCATACTGGATTCAAAAATACTTAATGCCAAGTTGCTGATTGCAACATTTATTTCACTTAAGGTTAAGAATTCCAAGCTTTCATGCAGGTACTATTAAATTGCTTGGTTTCACTCACTTTTAGGATCAGATTTTACTTTCTTTAGTTGAGCAACAAATTATAAGCAAGAACAATAATAGTCAGTGGGTTAGAATGGTAAAATTATTGAGATAATAAATCTAATTTTTTATTCATCATGGAATGTGAGTGTTGTTAATAGCTAGGCCAGCATTTAATGCCCATCCTGATTACCTTGGAGAGGGCGATGGTGAGTAGCCACCTTCAACTGCTGTAGTCCTTGGTGTTTAAGGGTACCCATACTGCTATTAGTAAGAAGATTCAAGGATATTCCAGCATATTGGAAGGGAACATGCAAGCTGTAGTGATCTTGTGCAACTGCTGCCCTTGATCACGTAGGTGGTAGAGGTTGCGGGTTTTGTAAGGTGCCATTGGAGGAAGTGTGGTGAAATTATTACAATGCATCTTGTAGCTGGAACACAATGCTGCCACTTTATGTCAGTGGTGAAGGGAGTGCATGCTGAAGGTGCTGGATATGGTGCCAATTAAGTGGGCTTTTTGTCCTGGATGGTGTCAGGCTTCTTGAGTGGAGCTGAATTTATCCAGGCAATTGGAGAGTATTCCATCACACTGTTAAGTTGTGCCTTGAGAATATGGACAGCCATTGGGAAGACAGGAGGTGAGTTGAATTCCTAGCCTCTGACCTGCCCTTTGAGCCATGTTATTTATATGGCTGGTCCAGTTCAGTTTCTGTTCGTTGGTAATCCCCAGGACATTCATAATGAGGGGATTCAGTGATGCTAATACCATTGAATGTCAGTGGGAGATGTATAGATTTACAGTTGTTGGGGATGGTCATTCCCTGGCACTTATGCAGTATGATATTACTTGCCACTTATCAGCCCAAGCCTGCATTTTGTGCAGGTTTTGCTACATATTAATATGGACTGCTTCAGCATCAGGGATGCCACACTGGTGCTGTATAAGGCATAATCATTAGCAAACATTCCCAATTCTGACTTATGATAGAGGGAAGGGCTTTGATGAAGTAGCTGAAACAGCTGGGCCTTGAACAATCCCCTGAGGAACTCCTGAAGTTATGTCCTGGAAATGAAATGATTGACCCTCCAACAACCATAATCACTTTCCTCTGCTAGGTTTGTCTCCAATCAGCAATCATAATATGATTGAATTTTATATCCAATTTAAAAAGGAAAAGAATAGATCTAGGACTATATTTATTTTAAAACTTAGAAAGGGGCAACTATATGGGCATGATAACTGAGCTAGCTTAAGTCAACTGGGATATTAGACTAGGAGATAGATAAATAAAGGGATTTTTCAGAATACTCAGAATAAGTACATTCCTATTATAAAGAAAAATTCTAAGGAAGACCTACCATCCATGGTTAGCTAAAGAAGTTAGAAAGCATCAAACTTAATGAAAAAGCATATAATTGCACAAAGGTGAGTAGCAGATTATATTCCTGGTCAGAATACAAAATAAGGCAGAGAATGACTAGAAGATTAAGCAGAACAAATAAATTATAGCATGAGAGGAAGCTAACTAGAAATATAAAAACAACATGAGTTTCTATAGGTATCTAAAAAGGGAAAGAATAGTAAAGTGAGTGCTAGTCTTCTACAAGGTGAAGAACGTGGAGTTAATAGTAAATAATAAAGGAATGTTGGATGTAATGAATAAATATTTTACTTTTGTTTGCATTATGGAAGATACAAAAACTATTCCAGTAATAAATGTAAATCAAGAGGTTGATGGAAGAGAGGAACTTGGCGAAATTATAATCACAAAGGAAGCAACACAGCAAACCGAAGGAGCTGTGGTTGATAAGTCTCTAGGTCCTAATGAATTTCATCCTAGTGTCTCAAAAAAGGTAGCTAATGAGGTAGTAGATGTATTGGTGTTCATATTCCAAAGTTTATTAGATTCCGCAAAGATTCCATTACACTGGAAAATAGCAGATATAACCCCTCTATTCAAGAAGGGAGGGAAGTAGAAAACAGGAAACTGTGGGCCAGTTAGCTTGATGTCTGTCATGGAGAAGATGTTAAAATCAGTCATTAAGGAAGTAATAACTGGGCACTTAGACAAACCCAACATAATCAGGAAGAATCATCATAGTGTTGTAAAAGGAAAATGACAAATTTATTGGAATTCTTTGAATAGGTAATATGCTGTATGGATAAAGGGGAGCTCATTGATGCACCGTGCTGAGTTTTCCAGAAGGCATTTGACAAGGTCTCACAAAAAGATTATTGCACAATGTAAGAGGTCACAGCTATGGACAGATGCATCTACAACAGATAGATAGATGATGTGATCAAGTAAGTGATCAAGCAGTTATGTCCATTAAGACTTTGCCAGCTCAGTCAGCAGTGATGCTTCTGAGCCACTCTTTGTAACAGATATTGAAGTCCAGCATTCAGAGTACATACTGTGTGCCTGCCACCCTCAGTGCTTCTTCTAGGTAGTGTTCAACAGGAAGAAGAACTGACTCATTAGCTGAGGAGGCAACAGCAGATGCTAATCAGTAGGAGGTTTGCTTGCACAAGATGATGAGATTTCATAGGACCCAATGTCAATATCGAGGACCCCTGGGACAACTCTTTCCCAACTGTATGCCAGCAAGACAGGACATACCTAGGGATGGTGAAGGTAGTATCTGGAAAACTATCTGTAAGATACGATTTTATGAGTATGACTATGTAAGGCTGTTCCTTGACTGATCTATGGGATAGCTCTCCCCATTTTGACCCAAGCCCCCAGAAGTTGATAAGGAGGACTTTGTAAGGTAGGCAGGGCTCTATTTACTCTTCCCATTTTGAGTACCTACATTGATGTCTGGTGATCATTCCTTGGTTTCATTCCTTTCTTTAGGCTTTGTAGTGATTTGATACATCTGTGTAGCTTGCTAGGCTATATCAGAGGTCGCTTAAGAGTCACCTTTATTGCTGTTGCTCTGGAGACATGTGTAAGCTAGTCTGGTAAGGATAGCAGTTTTCCATCCCTAAAGGACTTCAGTCAACTAGATTGGCTTTTACGGCAACTATCAGTGGTTGCCTGGTTGCCATTAGGCTAGTGTTTAATTTGAGATTTTAATCTATTCAGATTTCAAAACTTGAAACCTTGTTCACAGAATGTTAGTCTGGGGTTCCAGATTACTAGTCCAGTAACATTACCACTATGCCACCAACTCTGCAAACAACATCAGCATATCCTCGCTGATGGTTTCTGTCTTCTGTGAAATTGAAATTCAAAGCTTCTGATCACTGTTGAAATTATCAAAGATTTGCTTTTGAGATTTGTGGATTAAAGTCTCATTTCCAGCTGTCTATTGTTCTGCATCAGCTCTGCTCTCTTAAAATCCTGAACCATTTTTAACATAATATGATAAATCCATACATTCACTGTTTGAATTTCCTGTTGTGCATTGTAGGAAGGTGCAGTGATGCTTTGCAGATCTTTAGCACAAATAAGATTACACTGAGTAATTTTATTTTTCACAAAACATAAATCATATATATCAAACAAAAATAGAAATTGCTGCAGAAACTCAGCAGGTCTAGCAGGTCTGCAGAGAGAGAAACAGAGTTAATGTTTATAGTTCAATGACCCTTCTTTGAAACAGAAATCTCATATATATTTTTATATATAGGTTCAACTTCAGTGCTTTGTATCTAGGTGGAACAGAACAATAGCATCTTGAAAATCACTGCATGTGTGCAAGCTGAGGTCAAGTATGCTACTTGTAATGAGAAATGTGTTCGTACCCTTAGTGTACTGGCTGCTTACCATAGTCATGTGACCTCTACATCTGTTGTAAGTGCTTTGTGGAAGCCATTAAACACCCATCATGTGTAACATGTCAGAATGAAAATGTGTGAATTTGCAGAGCTTTAATGCAGCCTGCTACTAAAAGAGCAGCGAGGAAAAATTGAAAAGCAACGTTCTACAACTTTCAATTCCTGGCCATGTTGAAATGAGACAGAAATGCAATGTTTTCACTTGCAGTGGCAAACTGTTAAACACCAACAGAATTAAGTTTTAAAAACCTGAGCATGTAGGAGTTGCAACACAGCTGTCAGTGGTGGAGAAAGTGTGTGACAAGTTATATTTGAGGTAGAGATTTTTTAGGCTTTCAAGACACACTTTTGGCTCTTCTGAATGTTACATATGAATGGTATATGTTCAATATCAGAAGCCAAGTGAAGTGGGAAACTATCAGTTAGCATGAGTCCGCACAAATATATCTAGCTGAATTCTCTCAGTTTGGAGAACCGAAAAGTGATCTCATCAGAGATAGGACTGTCTCGGACATAAGAGATTCTGCCATGAGAGCACATCTGCTGAGAGAGAAGAAATTTTCAGAAAGCTATCGACTTGTGCAGGAGCTTGAGGTTGTCCATCATCAGCTAGAATGTATTAATGAGAGAACAGATATGGTTTCTCGTTATACTGAGACATAATCCATGGTGAATGAAAACAATAGCTTCGGAAAAAAGAAGAAAGTTTTGCATAAAAACCAGCAGAACCTTCAAGATCAGAGGACAGGATATAACAATCGTGAAGGACATTCTTCAAAATGAACGAAACATGTCCACTGTGGGAAAATAATACTTTAACTAAAAGAAACTGAATGACTTTCGATGCAAATATTTAGCTAGAAAGAGACAAAGGAAATTTATGAAGATAGCTGCTGTAGAGATGTCAACTAGTGATTCTGACAAATCACTTTAAGCTATACAAGACTTTGGCATTGTTAGGTCTAAAAGTGATAATGGTTTCTGACTGTTAGAATTATGACTGCAGAATAAGAACAATGATTGAACATGAAGTGTCAAATGGGTACCAGAGCTTTGTGCAATGTCATTAGTTTGTGTAAAGTGGCTCATAATGGTGACACAAAAATGAAGCATTCATAAGAAAAATTGAAGCAATGTCATGGAATAATATTTATGTGAAGAGGGCAAATTAGGCTAAGAGCTCAATGCATTGGGAGAAATGAAAATCTGGAGTTCCCAATTGTAAATGTTAAGCAAAATCCACTTATCCCAGCTGAAGCAAGCACAAAGTTTAGACTGTTAATTCTAAATGTACCAGAAGAGGTTTGCAGCATTTCACCATCTACTAAACCATTTATTAATGAACATATCCTAGATTATAAAGATGTTTTTATAGGTCTTGTATATCTTCCCGGTGAGTATCATCTCAAAGTGAATAAGCGTGGGAGACCAATGCAGCATCTGCCAAGGAGTTCTAGCTGCCTTCTAGTCAAGCCTGTTCTTTTTTATTATTATTATGGGATGTGGGCGTCACTGGCTAGCCAATATTTTTTGCCCATCCCTAGTTTCCCTTGAGAAAGTGGTGATGAGCTGCCTTTTTGAACCGCTGCAGTCCCCCGGCTGTGGGTTGACCCTCAATGCTATTAGGGAAGGATTTCCAGAATTTTGACACAGCGACAGTGAAGGAACGGCAATATATTTCCAAGTCAGGAAGGTGAATGGCTTGGAGGGTAACTTGGAGGTGGTGGTGCTCCCATATATCTGATGCCCTTGTCCTTCTAGAAGGAAGTGGTTGTGGGTTTGGAAAGTGCTGTCTGAGCATCTTTGGTGAATTTCTGTAGTGCATCTTGTAGATAGTACACACTGCTGCTACTGAGCGTTGGTGGTGAAGGGAGTGGATGTTTTTGGATGTAGTGCCAGTCAAGTGGGCTGCTTTGTCCTGGATGGTGTCAAGCTTCTTGAGTGTTGTTGAGGCTGCACTCATCCAGGCAAGTGGGGAGTATTCCATCACACTCCTACTTGTACCTTGTAGATGGTAGACAGACTTTGAGGAGTCAGGACGTGAGTTACTCGTCGCAGTATTCCTAGCTTCTGGCTTGTTGTTGTCGCCACTGTGTTTATGTGGTGAGTCCAGTTGAGTTTCTGGTCAATGATAACACCCAGGATGTTGATAGTGGGAGATTCAGTGATGGTAACACCATTGAATGTCAAGAGACGGTGATTAGATTGTCTCTTACTGGTGATGGTCATAGCCTAACATTGGTGTGGTGCGAATGTCACTTGCCACTTGTCAACCCAAGCCTGGATATTGTCCAGATCTTGTTGCAGTGAACGTGGACTGCTTCAGTATCTGAGGAGTCACAGATGGTGCCGAACATTGTGCAATCATCGACAAACATCCTCACTTCTGACCTTAAGATAGAGGGAAGGTCATTGATGAAGCAGCTGAAGATGGTTGGGCCTAGGACACTCTCCTGAGGAACTCCTGCGGAGATGATTGACCTCCAACAACCACGATCATCTTCCTATGTGTCAGGTATGACTCCAACCACTGGAAAGTTTGCCCCCTGATACCCATTGATTCCAGTTTTCCTAGGGATCCTTAATGCCACACTCAGTCAAATGCAGCCTTGATATCAACGGCTGTCACTCTCACCTCACCTCTAGAATTCAGCTCTTTTGTCCATGTTTGAACTAAGGCTGTAATGAGGTCAGGAGCTGAGTGGCCCTGGCGGAACCCAAACTGGGTGTCACTGAACAGGTTATTTCTGAACAGGTGCTGCTTGATAGCACTATTGATGACACCTTTCATCACTTTGCTGATGATTGAGAGTAGACTGATGGGGCAGTAATTGGCCGGGGTGGATTTTTGTGTACAGGACATACTTGGGCAATTTTCCACATTGTCGGGTAGGTACCAGTGTTGTAACTGTAATGGAACAGCTTGGCTAGGGGAGCGGCAAGTTCTGGAGCACAAGTCTTCAGTACTGTTGCCGGAATGTTGTCAGGGCCTGTAGTCTTTGCAGTGTCCAGTGTCTCAAACCGTTTCTTGATATCACATGGAGTGAATCGAATTGGCTGAAGCCTGGTATCTGTAATGCTGGGGACCACTGGAGGAGGCCAAGATGGATCATCCGCTCGGCACTTCTGGTGAAGATTGCTGCGAATCAGCCTTATCTTTTGTACTGATGAGCTGGGCTCTTCCATCATTGAGGATGGGGATATTTGTGGAGCCTCCTCCTCCAGCAAGTTATTTAATTGTCCACCACCATTCACAACTAGATGTGGCAGGACTGCAGAGCTTTGATCTGATCCGTTGGTTATGGGATCGCTTAGCTCTGTCTATTACTTTCTGCTTTTGCTGTTTGGTGTGCAAGTGGTCCTGTTTGGTGTCTTCACCAGGTTGATACCCCATCTTCTGGTATGCCTGCTGCTGCTCCTGGCATGCCCTCCTGCACTCTCCGTTGAAACAGGGTTGATCCCCTGACTTGATGGTAATGGTTAAGTGGGAGATATGCTGGGCCATGAGGTTACAAATTGTGCTGGAGTACAGTTCTGCAGCTGTTGATGGCCCACAGTGCCTCATGGATGCCCAGTCTTGAGTTGATAGAACTGTGCAAAGTCTGTCCCATTTAGCACGGCGATAGTGCCACACAACACGATGGAAGTTATTCTCAATGTGAAGGCAGGACTTCGTCTCCACAAGGACTGTGCGATGGTCACTCTTACTGATTCTGTCATGGACAGATGCAGCTGCAGCTGGCAGATTAGTAAGGATGAGGTCAAGTATGTTTTTCTCTCTTGTCCATTCTCTCACCACCTGCTGCAGACCCAGTCTGCAGCTACATCCTTTAGGACCCGACCAGCTCGATCAGTAGTACTGCTGCCGAGCCACTCTTTGTGGTGGACATTGAAATCTCCTACCCAGAGTACATTTTGTGCCCATGGGATCCTCAGTGCTCAATTTGCTCCTTTGCTCCTCCTTTGCTCAATTGTTGCTCAACATCGAAGAGCACTGATTCATCAGCTGAGGGACGACGGTATGTGGTTATCGGCAGGAGGTTTGCTTGCCCATGTTTGACCTGAAGCCATGAGATTTCATGGGGTCTGGTGTGAATGTTGAGGACTCCCAGAGCAACACCCTCCCAATTGTATACACTGTGCTGCCACCTCTGCTGGGTCTGTTCTGCCAGTGGGACAGGACATATCCAGGGAGGTGATGGTGGTATCTGGGACATTGTCTGAAAGGTATGATTCTGTAAGTATGACTATGTTAGGCTGTTGTTTAACCAGTCTGTGAGACAGGTCTCCCAATTTTGGCACTAAGCCCCAGGTGTTAGTGAGGAGGACTTTGCAGGGTCAACAGGGCTGTTACTGCTGTTGTCTTTTCCAGTGCCCAGGTCGATGCCAGGTAATCCGTCCAGTTTCATTTCTTTGAGGCTTTGTAGCGATTTATACAACTGAGTGGCTTGCTAGGCCATTTCAGAGGGCAATTGAGAGTCAACCACATTGCTGTGGGCCTGAGTTACATGTACGCCAGACCAGGTGAGGGGTGGCAGATTTCCTCCCCTGAAGGGCATCAGTGAACCAGATGGGTTTTCCGACAATTGGCAATGATTTCATGGTGATCAATAGATTCTTAATTCCAGACTTTTTTTTTTCCTAATTATTGAATTCAAATTCCACCATCTGCCATGGTGGGATTTGAACCCAGGTCCCCAGATCATTAGCTGGGTTTCTGGATTGATAGTCTAGCGATAATACCACTAGGCCATTGCCGTTTTTATCATATTATTGCAGTAAGGTTAGCTAGTTGCATTTTACATCCAAGGCACTTGTTGCAAACCGAATGGCACAATACTAGGATAGAGAAAGAGCACCTGGCTTTTGTTTCTGCTTGTGAGCATTTTAATCAGTATTTGTTTGGAGAGAGAAAGTAACAATGGAGTCTAGCTCCAAGCCAATATATTGCATCTTCCTCAAACTGCCTCTAACAGTTCCAAAGTATCTGCATGTATGATACTTAGTTTTCAGAGATTTGTTTGAACGTGACATAAAAATGTGGGAAACAGAAATAGATTGCCAATGTGCTGTCGAGAATAGTGTTCCCTATGAAGAATGTTAGACGCTAAGACAGAATGGAAATCTTGCACATTCAAAGAAAAGGAAAAGCTCACCATGGTCTGGAAGTTATCAACCCTGCATCTTACTCAAATCAAGCAAACTATGCAATATAATGCAATTGTCCAAATGCTGCAGAAACTAATGATGAAAGGATTGCCTGAAATTATCAATTACACACTTGTTGATATAAGAGAGTATTGGCATAGAGAAACAAAACGATAGTCCAAGATGACATCCTGTACAAAAGAAATAGTCATTATGAGGTTGTTGACTTGCTCAACAAGCTGTCTTGTTTTTGTTCAGACGTTTCGTCACCATGATAGGTGACATCATTAGTAGAGCCTCCAATGAAACGACATTATTCTACACCGCTTGGAATTTATACTGTCCGGTCCGTTATGGTGAGTACTGTCATTTCCAGTTTTGATCTGTATGAGTTTATATATGGGGTCCAATTCTGTATGTTTATTGATTGAAGTATGGGTGGAGAACCATGCCTCTATGGATTCCCGTGCGTGTCTATGTTTGGCTTGGGCTACTATGGTTACTCTGTCCCAGTTAAACTGATGGCCTTCATTGTTTGAATGTACAGATATTAAGGAGAGTTCATTGTGCCATTTTGCTGCTAGCTGATGTTCGTGTATTTTGATGGCTAGTTTCCTTCTTGTCTGTACGATGTAATGTTTATGGAGCCATTGCATGGTATTTTGTAAACCACGTTCGTTCTGCATGTTGTGAGAATGGGGTCTTTAATCCTTGTAAGTGTTTGTTGTAGAGTGGCTTGTGGTCCACCATGATTCCTAGTGGTCTTAGGAGTCTTGTTGTCAGTTCTGATATGTTCCTGATATAGGGAAGTGTGGCCAGTGTGTTAGGTCATACTGCGTCCTCCTGTTGTTGTCTGTTATGTAGGCATCTGAAGATGAAGTTGCGGGGATATCCGTTTAAGGCGAGGATTTTGTATAAGTGTTCTTCTTCTTCCCGGCGTAATTCCGGAGTGTTGCAGTGTGGCCTGGCCCATTTAAATAGTGTCCTAATGCAGCTTTGTTTGTGGGCGTTGGGGTGGTTGCTGTGGAAGTTGAGGATTTGATCTGTATGGGTTGCTTTTCTGTATACTGAGGTTTGGAACTCCCCATTTGTCAGTCGTTCTACCTTAACATCCAGAAATGGAAGTTGATTGTTGGTTTCTTCTTCCCTTGTGAATTTAATCCCTGTGAATATGCTGTTGATGAGGTGGTGGGTCTCTTTTAATTTGTTGCATTTAATAATGACAAATGTGTTGTCTACATACCGGATCCATAGTTTAGGTTGGATGTGGGGGAGAGTGGTGTGTTCTCATCTTTGCATGACTGCTTCTGCAATGAGTCCTGAGATAGGTGACCCCATTGGTGTACCATTGATCTGTTTGTATATTTGACCATTAAAGATGAAGTATGTGGTGAGGCAGAGGTCTAGTAATTTAAGTATGTTGTCCTTGCTGATGGAGTTGCTGGTCTGCATTGCTGTTTCCACTAGTAATGTGGCCACAGTATCTTTGGCTAGTGGGATGTAATTGATGTGAATAAAGCTGTGACGTCAAAGGATACCATAATCTTGTCATCGCTGATTTTTATGTTCTTGAGGGTATCGAGGAAATCTTGGGTTGCGTAGATAGAATGAGGTGATCCGCCTACTAGGTGTTTCAATCTCTGTTGTAGGTCCTTGGCCAGTTCGTGTGAAGGTGTGCCTGGTAGGGAGACAATGGGTCTGAGAGGGATGTCTGGTTTATGTACTTTAGGGAATCCATAGAAGCGGGGGGTGTTTGTAAAATAACATCGCTTCATTGGAGGCTCTACGGATGATGTCACCTAGCATGGTGATGAAACATCTGAACAAAAACAAGCCAGCTTGGTAAGCAAGTCAACAACCTCACCCACAACGTGAGCTACAGATCTTTGCCAATACTTTAAACAACTACGGGCGTAACGTGCTAAAAATTGCCAGACAATGGGAAATATTCACCAACCAACTGAGCTCTACCCACGAACAACTTCACTTCCTCCACGAATGCCTCGGGAACCAGGTACGGCCCCACAGCGTGAAATACAAACCTCCACTCAACAACCCACAGGCATATAAAATAGCTGAACAGAACAGATGCAGAATGCTATGAGCAATGATTAACGATGCCCATAACCAACTCCACAGGTACAAATGAGAAATTGTGTGCCAAAAATCACAGTATCTAAACTCAACAGTCCAGCAATGGACTACAACCCTAGAACAGGCCATCACCATCAATCAACACAAACCAAAACTAAGAAGAGACACGAACTACAGGAGAAACTCACCAAACTGATTCACCACAAAAACAAGGACAACAACAAACTGGATACATGGATAAGAAACCTATCTAACAAACAACTCACAGAAACTGAGAAAGATGTTCTATTACGCGGACTGAACTATAACCACAAAGATGCAAACAGAACAGACTTCATGGCCGCTCTGGAGAATACATTAAAAGACAACAAACTCACGGACAAAACATAACAAGCCATTCGACAAACTATAATCCCCACACCACACAGAAGGAACAAAGGAGACAACCTGAACACAGCAGAGAGAAAAGCACTAGACAAATTCAGGAAAGACAAGAATATCATAATCCTACCTGCAGACAAAGGGCGCATGGCGGTCATTATGAACAAACCAGACTACGTTAAGAAAGATAGTGGGAACTGCGGATGCTAGAGAATCTGAGATAACAAGGTGTAGAGCTGGATGAACACAGCAGGCCAAGCAGCATCAGAGGAGCAGGAAAGCTGACGTTTTGGGCCT
>NC_063332.1:134839109-134844443 GCF_021869965.1 Rhincodon typus | reverse complement strand
TACAACCACTTACCAACAGGTGGAGATAGACCCAACACCGCAGCTAGGTAATAAGATCATCCAGACACTGAAGCGACTAATGAATGCAGGGCAGATAACCAAGACAGACTTCATGAGAATGAAACCAGGGCACAAACATCCCCCACTTCTGTGGACTGCCTAAAGTGCATAAACCAGACATCCCTCTCAGACCCATTGTCTCCCTACCAGGCACACCTTCACACAAACTGGCCAAGGACCTACAACAGAGACTGAAACACCTAGTAGATGGATCACCTCATTCTATCCACTCAACCCAAGATTTCCTCGATACCCTCAAAAACATAAAAGTCAGCGACGACGAGATTATGGTATCCTTTGACGTCACAGCTTTATTCACATCAGTTGACATCCCACTAGCCAAAGATACCGTGGCCACATTACTAGAGGGAAAAACAATGCAGATCAGAAACTCCATCAGCAAGGACAGCAAACTTAAAATTACTAGACATCTGCCTCACCACACACTTCATCTTTAATGGTCAAATATACAAACAGATCAACGGTACACCAATAGGGTCACCCATCTCAGGACTCATTGCAGAAGCAGTCATGCAAAGACGAGAACACACCACCCTCCCCCACATTCAACCTAAACTGTGGATCCGGTATGTAGACAACACATTTGTCATTACTAAATGCAACAAATTAAAAGAGACCCACCATCAACAGTGTATTCACAAGGATTAAATTCACAAGGGAAGAAGAAACCAACAATCAACTTCCATTTCTGGATGTGAAGGTAGAACGACTGACAAATGGGGAGTTCCAAACCTCAGTATACAGAAAAGCAACCTGTACTGATCAAATCCTCAACTTCCACAGCAACCACAAAGCTGCATTAGGACACTATTTAAATGGGCCAGGCCACACTGCAACACTCCGGAATTACGCCGGGAAGAAGAACACTTATACAATATCCTCGCCTTAAACGGATATCCCCGCAACTTCATCCACAGATGCCTACATAACAGACAACAACAGGAGGACACAGTATGACCTAACACACTGGCCACACTTCCCTATATCAGGAACATATCAGAACTGACAACAAGACTCCTAAGACCACTAGGAATCATGGTGGACCACAAGCCCACAGCCACCCTACGACAAACACTTACAAGGATTAAAGACCCCATTCCCACAATATGCAGAACGAATGTGGTTTACAAAATACCATGCAATGACTGCCACAAACATTACATCGTACAGACAAGAAGGAAACTAGTCATCAGAATACACGAACATCAGCTAGCAGCAAGATGGCACAATGAACTCTCCTTAATATCTGTACATTCAGACAATGAAGGCCATCAGTTTAACTGGGACAGAGTAACCATAGTAGCCCAAGCCAAACATAGACACGTACAGGAATTCCTAGAGGCATGGTTCTCCACCCATACTTCAATCGACAGACATATAGAATTGGACCCCATATAAAAACCCATACAGATCAAAACCGGAAATGACAGTATTCACCATAACGGACCGGACAGTATAAATTCTAAGTGGAATAGAATAACATCGCTTCATTGGAGGCTCCACTGATGATGTCACCTATCATGGTGATGAAACGTCTGAACAAAAACAAGCCAGCTCGGCGAGCAAGTCAACAGCCTCATCCACAACCCGAGCTACAGATCTTTGCCAATACTTTAAATAGTCATTATCCCTGATGAGAAAAGAGATGTTGAAACATGTACATGTAAGCCATCAATGAATTGATTCTAATGTGAGGGAGAGAAAAGCAAGTGCTCACCTGGACAAACATGAGCAATGAGATTAAGGACCACATCAGTTCCCAATGTCATGCTTGTCAAGCTAAACAAGCTACAGAGCTGCTTATAACACATCACGTCTGAAACTGAACCATGGATCATTGAAATAAATCACTTCACTCTTGTAAGAACTGATTATCTTGTCACCATCGACTATTCAGATGACTGGGTGTTGGATCAGCTGATATCAATGACTGACTACTGGTGAGACTGTAGAATGCCTGAAAACACACTTCGTCATTTACTGTATTTCAGATGTTATGAACAGTGTCAATGACCTTCCATTGTGAAGAAAGGATTGGGAAATTGAATGCCAGGCATCATTTCCACACTAACCCCAGTCAGATGGAAAGGCTAGGGCAGCAGTGAAAATTGGGAAAGGCATCATAAAGAAATAGAGAAAATCCAGCATAGACTTTGATAAGTTAATCCTTGAGTGGAGAAGCGCTACTGAAGGCATGGAAAAATATCCAGTCCGAAGATGAATGTCACACAGCGTCTTCTGCTAGCAACAAAATTACCAAAGCCAGAAGTAGAATTGGGCATGTATAACAAAATCAAGGTGAAATGTTAGAAAGTCAAATTTCAGCTTGAAGAACTGCCATGTCATTACCAGAGCTGAGTATTGGAGTGGCAGTCAAAGTACAAGCATTCAATGCTCTCCATAAAATCTAACCCAGTGACAACTTGGAACCAGTGTAGAGCAGTTATCAGCTTCATGATGCATGAGTATCAGAATGTATCATCACAGTGCGGACATCTGCATACAGAGATGCTGTATCTTCAATACAGATAGCATCTCGCTACCTGCGCAGAGTACCAAATAACAATCTGTCAGATTTTAACTGTTCCTGAGCAACAGAAAAGACTAGCAACAGCAGCTGCCATGACAACAATGTTCAGCACAGGAACAAGATTCACTCTGGGAGAAGGAACCTCAGAATCACAGAAATGTTACCATGCAGAATGAGGCCATTTAGCCCATCATGCCTCCGTCAGCTTGTTAAATGAACATCATTACCTAGTACCAATCTCCTTTTTCTCATACTCTTGTACGTTATTTTTAGTCAAATAATCATCCAATGCCCTGTTGAATGCCTCAATTTAGCCCACCTCCACCACACTTTCAGGCAGTGCATTCCATATCTACTCGCTGAGAAGAGAAGCATCACCCTAGGAATTAGGAGATACCAGGCAAACAGACAAAGAAAATGCACTTGTGTATCTTTGGGAAATTTATATTATTTAAAGATTATATGTATATAATGCACGTGCAGAGATTGATGAAAGTGGAAATAACCTGGATTAACATGCTGTTTTGTTAATGTATGATCATTTTCTTTGTGACCATGTATGTTGGGTAACTTTTAACTGCAATTTATAATGCATACATTTTTCTGTCTTTTTTATGAAAAGTGAGTGGAGAAATGCAGTTGTCCCTTAGTATACTAACTAGCTTGTATAGTAATGGGACCTTTACCTTTGCTGTTCCTGCACTTTTTGTGTGCAGCATGAGGCAGCCATTAAATACACATCATTTGTAACATAATATGAGACCTATGACACACACTGGACCTTGATGTATTTTTGCGGTATGAGCGGGTAGAGTAATCATTATGCACACTGACTATTAGTAAGAGGCAATGAGCAGTCTAATAGACATTCCTTAAAGGGACAACAGTGGATTACCTCAAAACCAAATATCTTTTTTTAAAGATTACTGTGGGTTGAAATACTCCTTCCTGGTCTATCTGCCTCTCTCTCTTTACAGATAGAACTTTGTTGATACAAGCTTCCATTTACACATGGTAAAAAAATGTAAGCATCTAAAGCACATTTTGCAGCAAGAACAAATTTTAAAATTCCTCAATGGGTCAGCAAGAATTTATGATGAGATACATTTTCTTTTCTTTAGGTGGATGTGCGAACAACTTTGAAAATTTAGTTTTGTGAAGCTGTACTCAATTTATTAGCATTTTGGAGCTCAATGTAATTGATTGTAAGTTTAATTTTAAGTGGATGGAAACTATTTTTGTTGATATTTTCATAAAAGTTTTAAGACATTCAGCAATTCTTTTTATTCTTATATTAATGCATGCATTTATACAATTAAAGTAAGCTGCAGCTGACTGTCAACATCGACAACAAGCTGTTGCATATCCTATATGGACATGAAGTTAAATGCCATCATGGCACAGTTACATTTAGAGTTACATACAAGCATAGAATCCCTACCAGGTGGAAGTAACCAAATGTGTCCACACCGACCCTCCAAAGAACATCCACCCAGACCCACCCCCCCTATCCTGTCCGTGTAACCCTGTATTTCCTATGGCTAATCTACCAAACCTACACATTGCTGGACACTGTGGGCAGTTTAGCATGGCCAATTCACCGAACCTGTACATCTTTGGACTGTAGGAGGAAACTGGAGCACCCGGAGAAAGCCTACGCAGTCACGGGGAGAATGTGCAAATTCCACACAGGCATCACTGGGGGTGGTATTCAAACTAATAAATGTATTGTAAAATCAGTAACATTTATGCCACCGTGAGACTATATATATACTTCCCTGTCACGAATGCCACCAAAGCACCTTCAAAAGGTTTTTTTCTCTTTCTTTACCTTGCACTACGTTTCAGTTGTCCCAGTTTCTGCATCTGGCGTGGGAGGTAGCCTGCTCAGCAGTGGAGTCTGTTGGCCTTGAACATTTGGTCAGATGATCCCATGGTCATTTGCATGACATGTTGCAAGTCTTCTTGCCAGAGGCAAGTGGATCCTTCTCAGACTGAACATTTAAGTGTCAGAAGGTCGAGCTATGTATGGTTTATCTTGAGAAGAGACTTCTGAAGGACATGTTGATTCCTCCTCTAGCTGGGTGTCTCCTACCTCCTCCCTGTCTTCTTGTGAAGAAGGGGCATATGGACTATGCACCACATTCTTTGTCTTCCTTTTGCCATGCCTTCGGCCATTAGGACCATTGGCTGGGGATCATGGAGTTCGGTCTGTGCACATATCTGGCAGACCCTGAGGACACTGTTCCTGGCACTCCATTGCTGCTATCAACCTGTCTGTGGAAGCACCCAGACAAATACATGCTTGAGACAGCTGAGTCCACATTGGCTTAGCTGCATTCCTGCAACCTCTGGGCTATGAGGGCCTCTCACATTCCTGACTGCTGCTCCTGTTCATCACTGTACATTTGGACAGCACAATGTCCTCTCCTGCCTAGGACTGAGCATATGTTTGTTGCCCAGCAGTCCTCCAAGTGCCGACAACATCAGGCATATTTTCCTTGGCCAGCTGTACAGCTCTTGTATTGAAGTAACAAGGTGTGGAGCTGGAGGAACACAGCAGGCCAGGCAGCATCAGAGGAGCAGGAAAGCTGACGTTTTGGGTCAGGACCCTTCTTCAGAAAACGTCAGCTTTCCTGCTGCTCTGATGCTGCCTGGCCTGCTGTGTTCCTCCAACTCCACACCTTGTTATCTCAGACACCATCATTGGCAGTTCCTACTAT